>NW_025778124.1:0-70000 GCF_021130785.1 Homalodisca vitripennis
TTACCGAATCAGTAATTTGTTTACGTATATTAAACAAAACTTTCACAATACAGAAGCAAATACCTCTTGAAATGTATAATCAGCTTAAAAATATGTATGATTTTAGACAATGTTCTTTTTGAGTCACCATATAACACCATGACTTTTATTTAACTATCCTGAAGGCTAAAAAGATAAACATTTTTTGCACTATGTAAACAAAAAAAAATGTGCTAACTCAATTATTTTGGTATTTAAAAAAAAACTATCATGTTTTTTAAATCTAATTTTGCAATTAAAGGATTAAATTATCGATTACTACATTGATATTTAATTTGATTAAAATATCTTAGTCTATCAGAATGTATCGCCCTTAACAATTTTCATATTAGAAAAATGTAGGTTAACGTGAGCAAACACTTCTGTTATTAAACAACTTTGTTATTCTATGAACATACTCTCGATAACTTTAAGCAGGTTACCCTGCTGCAGTTAGTAAATTTCTAATTACATTAAGAAAGTTCCTTCTTGTTTATTAAAAAGTAAGCTCCAGAGATTATGCAAGGTAGTTAACTAAATAGTTAAATACAAAAGTGCTGTGTGGGAGTAAATTGGTAACTTCTATATGCCAGAGATAATATATTTAGGTTTGTATACTGTAACTAACTCTGGAAAGTACTCTTCAACTAAGATTACTAACCTAATTATACACTTCAAAATCTACATTTTTATGAGGAGCGATGAAAAAATGTTTGGATCGGTAATTAAGGTAAATAACTGTATATTGTGAATTTCCAGTACAATCTCAATATTATTAAAGATTATCTACTCCAGTCGTCAGTAATGCTAGCCTATTAATATGAGACACTAAAATACCAAATCAGTGTGATCTAAATACTTACTTAAATTATCTTATATTAGATCAATACAAGTGTGTTTCTTTTTTTCTAGTTCTTTATTGAAGGAGATACTATACTCTACTCCAGGGCCTTTAAGACCAAATCATAAAGCGCCAGATCCTTTCGGCTCTTCAATCCAGTGAAAAGCACGCAGCTTGGAAAACTATATTTTAATTTCCCGGATCATTTAAAGAATTATTTCAACACGTTTTATTTCGGAGAAGAACTGGATAATATATTGCGTTCAAAACTCGAAGCTAGAGTTTTTGTGTAAACTTTTATAGTTTTGGCACTTAAAAAACCAAACTCGTTCCTCTTTATGTCTAGAACTTATATTATTGATTATATCGTATATTCCGTATAATATCTTGGCAATTTTAAAATAGTACGGATAATTTTGTATAGCGGATGTAACGGTATTTGTTCATTACTACGCTCTGCTCCACAATGTGTATACCCACATGGGAAATATAATTTTATAGGGTTGAAATAGATTTCATTCATAAGAAGACACATAATGATAGTGTGTGTGTGCGCGCGCGTGCGTGCATGCATGCGTAAGTATGTGGCATAAAGTACAAAAAATGTATTCAACAGTACTATAACGAGTACATTTATCAAGGACAACCTATTAAAATATGAACATTTCAAACATATTCAAATATAATTCTTCACGTAAACATTCATACTATAACAGACGTTCACAAAACGTATAATGTTAATGTATATTGTAGTTTAAATTTATTTTTTGTTAATTCGTTCTGCATAATTTTAATATATTCTTTTAGTAACGATTTCCCAGACTAGATAAAATACGATTTTGGCATTAAGAAGCGTTAAGAATATTTTTGGATTATTCTTACAGGTAACCCTGATAGCAAAGAGAGAATACCAGAATAAATACAATTGTGAACAAATTGAGTACTATCATATGACATTTTAACACGATAGTAAAACATGGCCTTTATACTTGAAACGTTGCATGGGAATCACGACACGATATTCCTGATATGATGCGTAGTGTAGAATACTAGTACTTATAAATACAACCGATAGATATGATATTTACTTAACCATTAATGATAGCCTTTATTATATATCTAATAAAATTGTATAAACTAAACGATCTACAATATCTATCTATGTATCTATTGTATTGTATTTTATTTGTAAAAACTATATTTTATATAGTTTTAGTTTCAGCAAAAAAATTTACACATTTTTCATTGAGTTTATAAATATAAATCATACCTTATTCTTTTCCATACCTACTTATGCACTATACTCCATGAGTTTTTACTATAAAGAAATATGAATAAGAGTAAAAAAGTCACAGAATATTAGAATTTGCAATAATTTAGCTTATATTTAATGTACACGAACTGAAAAACAGCACTGGTACTTAAATAAAACCATACTGGCTCAAATTTGATGTCCCTGAAACGCGATAAAATGTGCATTGGTTTCTTAGCTTCCTATTCGTAAATGAATGTAACGATATGGAGTATATTACTGTTAGTGTAAAACATAGCTTCAATATAACCCAAAGTAAAATATTTTCCTACATAGATTCCGTAGTAATTTATTCAGTAAATTCCTATGTTAATTATTATGACTATTACTTAATTATGTTAATTATGGATAAGGTGCCAACACAAATGTCTAAAAAACGGTAAAAGACGGCTAGATAAAAAATAATTATTAAAATAAGAATTGATGTATTTTTGATATTTTTTGAAAGATTGGTTACTGTCTTCATAGTATTTTTCTTGTACTCTAATCCTTACCTCTCTATTGTAAAATATAAAATACCAAATAAGATTATAATTTTTTGTAAATAATTGCCTTTTATATCAGTCTGTAGACGGTTGAACTTATTCTGTAAGAGAAAATATTTTTAAACATAATTTAATATATTTTATCAATAGGGTAGCTGTTGATTCATATCAGGGGTATCACGAACGTATTTTGACTTCAGGTAGTCTTTTATTAGCCGAGTGTCAGTGGAGGAAATATCATTCAAAGGGCTGGAAAAAATATATTCTGTCGATCTATTTGTATGTCTACCCGAACGATATCTTCAGAATAAACTTACTTTTAAGACTTACAATATTACACAAACCATCAATTTTACACTAGCAACATCGAATTTAAAATGCATGTAAATGAGGTTCGATTAAATATTTCAGAGAATTGCAAAACTTTGTTCATTATCTTTCAATGTAGCCGTTTTATTCAATCCACCAGCTTCCTTACAGTGTCAATCATGTAACCATAATTATAGTAGCCTATGTATTGTTTATTTAGTGACTTAAATTGTTCCAAGGAAGCTAGAATACAAGGAAGGGTTCCCGCGCTGTGTGCGCAGTAGACAGCCACGCCGGTGACGTCACAGGTGCCCAGCTGGCCAGCCGCCCGCCACTCTCCCTCGTTTCGTTACCTGACGTCTGCTTCGCCATTACTGAGTTGTGGTTATGTTGTAGTTGTTGTAAGTGTTTCTGTGCGTAACAAACATGCCTTGCTGTGTGTTTTGCTGGGTGCACGAACCACTCAAGAAATAGTCAAAATCATGGGATTTCTTTTTTCCGTTTCCCAAAGGATAAAGTTCTGCGACAACAGTGGCTCCAAGCATGTAAGAGAGCGGATAAGTTTAATATAATATCAGTGCTAGGCTATGTTCTGCTCATTTTTGTGAAGAAAATTTTGAACGAGACTTACGAGCATAGTTACTTGGTTTGAAGTCTAAAAGAACTTTAAAAAGTAATGCCGTGCCATAATTCAAATTGCTTTCTGAAACTGATAGAAATATACGAGCTAGCAAGCGTGAAATTAAAAAATCTGTGAACGAAATTTTTGACACAACTAGTGTAAATTCAGAATCTTGTGAACTGTCTTTATAGATTCCTTTAGAAGTAAATAACACTGAGCCTTTACAAAACATTCCAGAAGTAGATGACAGTAAAAAAGAAATTAAACAATTAACGGAAGAAATCACCACTCTGAAGTCTAAACTAGCGTCTGCTGTGGAAGAAATTAACTCACTAAAATTTTAAAATAAACCAACATGAAACTTTCTTCTCTGACTCACAGAAGCAAGTAATTTTGAAGGGGAAATGCACTAACTGGAAATCTGAAGATATATCCAAAGCAGTCACTCTCAGATATATATCTAAGAAAGCTTTCGAATACGTTAAGGATGTAGTTAAAAGTGAAAGCACTATTAAAAGACGAATTAGCCAAATAACTGTTAACCAGGCCTGATAGATTTAAGCTTAGACATTTTAAAATAAAAAATTAAAGTATGCACGGACTTAGAAAAGGACGTAGTGCTTTCATTTCATGAAATGAAGGTTGTCAGAAATATGGTACGATTCGGTACAAGATAAAATGTTAGGTCTTCATTCAGGAGTACAAGTGTTGTCTGTCGAGTGTTAGTTGGAAAATGGAAAAAGCCTATATACTACGATTTTGATAGGCCAGTTGATGAGGAACAAACCAAAAACTTGGAAGTCAGTTAAAAATAAGTCCAAATTGTTATAACATAAAGAACCCCTTTGCCCCAAACAGAAATATATGGTGTTTCTTTGATATTCCTCACCTTTTAAAACTTATAAGGAACCATTTGCTAGATGATGGATATTTGCTTTGTGATTGGAAAATGGTTTTGTCACAGATATTTTTCAAACTGATTGAAATGCAAAAAGCGGAGATCTGAAATTTGCATATAAAGTTTCACTAAACCATCTTTTGCTAAAAGGATCAGAAAGACAAAATGTTAGAAAGGCAACTGAGTTACTTTCTCACACTTTAGCTAAAGCTATAGAGTGCAATTTGCATGGGGATGACCACGTTGTCTCTTTCATCAAAACGGTCAATGGTGGATTTGACGTATTGAACTCTAGGCAGCCGTAAGACCCCACGAATAAATTAAAAACGGTTATGGCATAAACCTAACATAACAAGATCAAGCTCTTGAAAACCTACATCAATTGTGTAAGTCAATGAGAGTTATTAAAACAAAATCCCAACAAAATTGTGCTGAAACAAACAATACCGGAACTAATAAAGCACTGAACACAGGAAAAAATATAGAACTAACCACCCAATCGGTTGATGATAACAAAAAAACACCCAAGAGGAAAAGAGCTAAGAAAGATAAGACAAAAAACAAGGAGGCCGGGTTGTTACCATTTCAGAAAGGTTTTCTTATTTCTATTAGCAGTTTAAGGGGCTGATATAATGAACTGAATAAAGAAGGTTACACGTATGTTATGCCATTAAGACGTATTCAAGACTGTCTTGAGTCCTACTTTTCCTTAATTAGAGGCCTCGGAAAATTCTATGATCACCCACTTCCAACAGCAGTTAGTAATATAATAAAAATCACTACTTTTAAGCCGTTTTCCTGTTCCATTAACAAAGCACGGGAACTGTTGGAAGAAGACTCAGCGACGTTAAGTGCTGATTTGATTGCCAACCTACAGAGTGAAAACACAGATGTCTCATCTGCAGAGAACATATCACAAGATCAAATTGAAGGTGATGAAGTACAAGAGGATGAGTTTATAGAAACACTAAATTCCAAACTTACTTTAGAGACAGATGTATTGAGCAGCGATGCTTGTCAAGGAAATCCTGATTTACTGAAAATGCTTGCAGGGTACATAGCGTTTAGGGTGAAAAAGAATAAATTGATCACATCCTATATTTATGGTCATCCTACAAGTCAAAACATTACAGACAAACAAGATTGGCTCTAAAATATCCAGGAGTCACTAATGGAAACATCAGATAATTGTCTTCAAATAGTTTGTAACATGGAAAAAGACTTTAATACTTACCATGGAGATAGCCTAAACAAGGGTGACAATGTGATGGCAAACTTACAGAAAATCCTTTCGTTAAAGTACCCGGATATCGACGAATTCGCTATTTCGTGTTACGTCCGTACAAGAACATTCATAAGAATGAAATCTGAGAATAAGAAAAAAAACTTTGACAAGATACATATGTACTGATTCAGATGACGGGCGAAAGAAGAGTAAAAAACTGGCTAAACTTCAGTAAATATCAGGTAATTGTTACACGTTATTTATTTTTGAATAGTAAGTTGTAAAATATAAATACGTAAATACTAGTAGGATATTAATATTGCTTTTTTAAATGTTACACTATTATGTTTTTAATAATTTGAAGTATTTCAATTACTGTTTTAATCAGAGTACGTAATATTTACTATTTCAGTTGATAAAAGTATAATAATTTAACAAATATGTTACTTTATAAAGTTTTTTTTTCCAGCCAGTACAACGCATTTATAGTGCTACAAAGCGTAAATTAAATTTAACAAGAATAAGACTTATAGAATGGAGAAGAAAATAAACAACACAAAGGATGTATTAAAATTAAATAAAACGATTACTGCAAACGTGTTTACTAGTAAGTGTTACCTCCATGTTTTAAGTCTTGGTTTTAATTTAATTATACTGTATATAAATAAAATGTCTTTATCCATAATATAAATATGTTTGTAACTTCATTATGGTAAAATAATAATAAATGCTTTATCATTTTTAAGTAAGGCAGTCGGCAGTAAGACTCAGGAATGGGTGTTGTGTTGTGGTGCCCAGTGGTGGGCCGGGGCGTGGGCACCAGACGACGCGGCACAGTCGCCGCGGGGAGGGGGGAGATACGCATGAACCCTACCTTGTATTCTAGCTTTCTTGAACTGTTCTTTTATCACCTTAAGTCAAAGTTTATTGAGATAAACAAACTATAATATTTTTATATGGTCCACATATTCAACCACAGGGAGGTTACACTTTTGATTATGAAATACTATTATAATTTGATTAAGACTAGGTTTTCATTGCAAATATTTTGAGCTAAAACAGTTTTATAAAGAAATAACAGTTTTAATATTTTTTCAAGTCTTAAATTTGGTTTTGTTTTATAATAAATGAACTTATTTCCTTCAATATTTGTACAATATATGAATTCTATTTTGATTATTTCTATTTTGATTATTTCTATTTTGACAGTTCTCATTAGATACCAATAAAATCGCTTGCGATATATAATCTACACCTTTCACAGTTGGTATTCAGTGCTGACAGTAACATATTGATCCTTTCTCCCACACACTCCATTGAGACAAAATTTCAAAACATCACGAGTGTTCTATTGTATAGGAAATCAACAATCTGTCAACGGCCTGACATTGAAATGTTTGTTCCTGCAATATATCAATATTCAATATATAAACAACCGTCACCATCATAACAGATGTCACTGACTGGTTTCTATTATTAGAATGGAAACTTCGAGAATAGTTCTATAAACATATTTTGCTACCGTATGATCCAATATAATGTTTTTTACCTTTTTTTCTTTCAATCAAGTAGAAGTCAATATAAAACGTATAATAAATCCTTATGGTAATATTTTAGCAAAACAAACAGGCCCCTCTAGCCTGTAAACTTTCGTGATAATGCTAAATGTTCATGATTAGAGATACTTTCAATCACAATATTATGAATTTTATGTTATTTTAACCCTTTGTTCAATTGATATATTTGACCTGTCTTGTTTTTCTTTCGATTCATTTGACTGTATACAATCTCAATATAATCATTATAATAAACTAACTATAATCATGTGCAACTTTTACATATTACATAGGAACCTGTGAAACGAGCCATATATTTTAAATCCAACTACAGCTATTTCTGTTACACTAGTTTGCTATATTTCTACCTCGTATACTACACATTATAGCACGAGAGTATATTGCTTGTGCTACATAATTTTACTGCTAATCTATAAAACAACTCAATATCTCAATGAGTACATTTCTAAAACCATTATTAGGTTCCCTTTATTTTTAGCAAACGTTTCGAAGAATTTGCAACACGTCATGTAAACTCTTACAGCATTCACAGTATCCACAGATATCCAAGTTCATTTCCAATAGGAGAATGTTTAAATCCTACATATCTTCTGTGAAGATATTTTTAATCTTGTTAAAATTAACTTGCCATAGTAATACCATAGAATAAAAAATAATTCGAAAAGAGCTGATACTATTTTAAAAGGCAAGCTAGTTATATCTTTTTGGCACATTATTTTAATCGGTAGAAAAGGAACCTAAAGATTTACCACTGAAATGCCTACGTCCTCTTAATACTACTTATAAAGCTATAAAATCATAACTTTTCTTTATTCTAGCAAAGTTTTAAGTTTCTTAACATTATTTGTATTGCGCTTTTAAGTGAATGTCAATATCTATGCAATTGTTTATAATTTTTCATCCAATGAACTAATATCTTTAAGACACTAATTTTAAGAACTGTGGTGCTTCTCAGCAAGATACCGTTCCTCTTAAGCAACATAGCGTATGCTGTCTACTGCGAAAACAATGAATTCGCATATGTGATTTGTGTATTGCTTCGGTTCTTAGCTGATCTGTTGGAAGTGAAGAGATTCAAGAGGGGGTCTTCAAAATCCGATTAACTTTGAAAATTTGATAACTCTTCATTTGATAAAACACTGTTTATGCCATTGGAAAGATGATTCGAGAGGGAACCTTCGAAATGAGATTAAATTTGAAAGTTTGATAACTCCTGATGAGGAGTTATCAGATGTGATAAAAAACTGTTTATGCCATTGTATTGATGGTAAGTTTTTTATTCTTGGGCAGAAATCTTTATTATCATCAAATGCATAGTTTTTTTAATTATTTTCTTCCTGTGAGTAATCAATTTATTAATCTTCTTAAGATGAACTTGTTTTTTCTCTAGAATGATAAGTTTGATCCATTGCTGTGTATTACTATAAATTTTCTTCAATGCTACGTTGGTGAAGTGTTAATTTGATTTCTGTTCTAATTTCATCAATTAATTTGTCTATTTCATTCATTTTTGCATATAACATATAGTTATCGACAGTCAAGTATATCAAGAAAAGGTTGAAACATTCATTGACAGCAACAAAATCTAAAATACACAAAACTTATAAATGACACCATAACTAAATGCAAAAGTTTATCATAAGCAGAGCAATACCAACTTAAAATGACAAACCCAAAAGCTCCTACACCAAAAGGTCAACCATAGACACATAAACCGGATATTCCAATTAGAACAGTAGTAAAATTTCGTAACTCTCTTACTTACAAGGTATGTAAATTTTTATATAACAAAATAAAAACCCACATACATTTTGAAAATAATTACAGTATATCAAATTCAAGTAATCTGGAAAATTAAATTCGAGACATTCAAATTCCAATAAACTCTTTCTTCATTTCTTTTGATGTTAACAACATGTACTCAAACATTCCAAAACAAAAAACAATTCAAATCCTAAAAGATAATCTAATAAAATACAGTAAACTAGATATGAATGAAATTGACTATATCTTATCATTGAAAAAAATCAACTGTTAATCAAAATTTTTTTCAATACAATAAGGACGTTTACAAACAAGAAAATGGGTTGGCAAAGGGATCTCCTGTTTCAGGCCTTCTTGCAAATATTTATATCAGTTCAGTTTGTTGTAATATTAATAGCAGAAAATTAGAAAACGTTATTCTTTCTCAGGAAGTTAGGTTATAAACGAAGTGTTGTGCTAAGGAATCTTAATATTTCATTTGAAAACAAATATAGAATTGATAGAGCGATGAAATATAAACATTCTTGTAAACGTGAGAACGGTAGGTGCACGTACAGTTGGAAGAGCAGGTATTTACGTTCCATTTGCTACAGAACGATTCTGCAGTGAATACCGAAATGCATTCTGACAAACCAACAGATGAGTTCAGAATGTTATGGAATATGGTGACGAGCTTAATAGTGACCCTGAAAAAATTAGATTTAAATGACAAAATAAATTACTATGTTATTGTCTCTATGTCAGATTGTAATCTTATACATTGGTACAAGGCTTTCTATTTCCTCTAAAGAATCTTGTAATTATATTATCTCTTGTAAATATTTAAAATATCGGTGGTATATTTTAAGTAGTAGTAGATTTTTAATCTGCTAATTATAACAATAGCATATCTGTTAAATGAGCAATAGTTTGGACCAATGAAATGGGAGCTATACTTAAGTTATTATTACGTATTAAATCGTTTAACACACAATTGTGATATTATATAATTTTCATATAAAAATCCTAAATATAGGACATTCGAGATTTATTTAATAAATACATAAATTAGTATCACATGTAAAGAGAACGTTGCTTGCTTTTAGTGCTACCGAAACAAAAGTAAGGATTGAATCAAACTGCAAGTCAGCAAACTAACACAAGTACTCGCTCGCTTTGCTCTTTTTACATTATTTATCCAGACATCCATTTTTCTCAAAAATTTAATATAATAATAAGCACGTTGAACACATGTTGAGTTCCAGTCGGGATACTGATAGCTAATTTATATTCTAATTCAAGAATATTCTTTTACCATTGCGTAGGTTTCTCCCATTGTTTCCCACGATGGTGTACGCTTTTGACGTGCCATAAGAATTACCTGCTCATATGTTGCAAATATATTAAAGATCAACAACAACACCGTTGGCTTCAAATGCAGCTTTTTTGCGTGGAAACCTATACAGTACAAATGGTAATAGTAACCGCAAAGAAAACACCAAATAGGACACTGTGCTCTCTTATGCATATTCTGGTGTGTTTTTTCAACTCTATAAATGGCGTCTCAAATTTAACCTATGAAACCTAATGTCGTCAATTACACAAAGTGTTTTTGTTTTAAAGTTAATTTTTGAAGGCCATTATTGTTCCCTCATTTCTGAGTTTAAAAGAACACTAGATTCAACAATTATTAAACTCTTAAGTATCCATTTAAGTTGAAAAAATAACACTGCTTTTACTAAACATCCAGTATTACTGAAAATATTTAAAGTGTTAATGTTGAAATAATAAAGGTAACCCCATTATTAAGTGTAAGATTGTAGTAAGTCACTTGTTAAGTGGTCTAATTAAAATAGTACTCTCAAATGCAATGGTTAGCAAGTGTTTTTAAAAATATTATTTGGATAAATCGTTAATCCAGGATTAAATTCATGGATATTGAAGTTTAAGTTAACTGGAAAGTTTTGTTGTGTCAATTCAAGCAACAATTTTGAGGGATTATTTATAGGAAGATTTACATATCAACCAAGATTTTTGTATTGGTATTGGAAGGGGCTCAAGATTTTACATTTGAGGGGAGGAGTTCTAAATAGTTTGGATGTTAAATTAACGAATAAAACTATATTACTAACTTAAATGTCAAGCTGCCTCTCTTAGTTACTAGAGAGAAGATTTACCCAAACACAAAGGGTAATATGATTAAGTCATTAACGGCAGCTTCATGCATTAGTTTCAGTACAGTATAATTTCAGACTTACCTGAGCATCTTGAAGTGTTACCATGTGTTGAATTTATTCAAAAATTAAACTCTAGTCAAATATAATTTTTCATACTGGCTGAAATATTTCCAAAATTTTTGTATTTACATTTTTACACCATATGTTATTTTAGTATTAATTGTAACAAACAATGTATAAATATTTATTTGTGGAGTTGCCTGAAGATGAAACCTTTGGTTTTGAAAGGCCTCGCCCGAAAAAATAAACAATTTGGAAAAGTAGTGTTTTTATTAATATTTAATAATATTTAATAAATATGTTACATTTCATGTTGTTCACACACAGGTTACGCCCGTGCATGTCCTGTTTTTGCATATATGCTGTGATCTTTGTATCTATGAGGAAATAAATAATATTAAATCATTCATTCATACCTCACCTCTAAAGGTATGAAACCATATATATATACCGATACATTTTGCGATTCATTTTCATTTATAAGATGTATATATACTATCCATACATTACACAATATATATATATATATATATATATATATATATATATATATATAAAACAGAGAAAAAATTGTTAAGTAATAAATATGGGTGGTTTATTAAACGTAACTAATTTTCTTCTAAATCTTAATTATTTTGGTGACGAATGTGAAATATAGATTTAAATGTTTTTTTATTTTACTTTTACGTGGAATGTTTTTATTTTAAGATACGATCTTGACTGTGCATAGTCCCATTAACATACAATGTATTGCCTAAAAAAGTAGAAACTACTTCCCATATTCCTTTCCAAGTTTTTTTTTGAACCAAATTCCTTTACAGTATATAGTTCAGAAATTTAAACTCATTCTTATTGAAATTACACCGGCAAATATACTAATTTAAAACTTTTTTAGTTTACCTAAAGCTTAAATATGCCACAATATAAAGGAAAAAGTGATTCCAAATAATCTTTCTATTGTAGGTTCTATCTGGATTCCTAGGATTGTAATGGCAGTGACATAAATTGTTTGAGGTAATTTTAATTACACTCCAGTTACGTGCTATAATTGATTAGAAAATATACCCTTATCATTAAATGCAACTGGTATTAAATTTAAGCACATGGTAAGTCTAAGCAGGATTAGGTTCTCTGTAACAGGGCTCAAAGCAACCCCTAAACCCACGACTTAGGACAGTAGCTGTGGTGAGATGGGGTGGAGGTTCTCATTAGCTTGTCCCAAGTACACATTGCTTGTTTTCCTTACAGTTTCTACATTTTACTGGGTTATTTTTTATTTACGATTTACTTTTTGCAAAAACGTTAAAAATGAACGAATGAATGAATTATCTTGCCATTTATATTGTGCGCCGCGTAGATTTCCAAATATAGTTAACAAGATTCCCTCCTTACTGTGATTAACACCTCCCATAATGCACTATTTTCAGTTTTTATATGTTTTAATTCAAATTATGTTATCAAAGTTGGTGTTTTGTATCGTACGTTTTATTTTATGATGTGTTGTGTTAATGATTTCCATACAACTTCTAAGAGTGTATGGAAACCTACACTAGTTCGCACTAGTGGCATGCAGTTTCTGTGGATTCCAGACTCTGATCGTGAGTTTCTCCTTTAACTCTATAAACAGTAAATTTTCAAAAGTTTCGTAGCTCCAAGGATCCGAGGGTGAAAACACTAACCAGTTAAAGGTCTTTCAACCCTGTCTAACCTAGGAGTAGTCAATATCAGTGAGTCATAGTTCCTGCCAATTCCATGTGTTGTTAAATTCTATCCATTGTATAACCTGCTCCTCTCTTTCCTCACTCAATATAAATATTTCATTACCAATTTTGCTTAATTAGTGTGTGTCCTATCAGCTTGCTAATAACTGTCAAATAACCCGCATATCATGTAACTTAGTTAAACCCCCCTCCCCTTATATCTTTGCTTCATTAATCCAAATAATTACAAAATTATAACATTTTTTTATCGTAAAAATATATAAAACAATAACCAAAAAAAGTAGTGTTACTTTACCAAACGGATGTTCACCACATAATTTATGCTCGCACTACAGATGAATCAAACATATAAGTTTATGTAATTTATTAACTCGGTTTCGATTTCAAATTTGTATTTGATTGGTAACCATCATGGACTTATAGTGATGAATATTCACGATGTTGTTGTCCATGAGTTGAGAGCTAATTTGAACTTTATAATCACATAGATATTACTGGTTTTCTTACAGGCGAACAAAGAAGTTTTTAAACCAACCTTTGCCAATTTTAGGTTGAAATGAAAGGTCATTGAAAGGTTTAAATTTAAACAAAAATTAATAAAATAAAACTTTTTTGAGATTTTTTAAACTTTACAAACACGAAAATATATATTCTTTATATGTGTCAAAAAACATAATCTAAGCATAAACAGAACGACTATTTTGCTGGAAATGGCGCTTTTGTTTCTTTATCTTTCTTTATAAAAACTGATATAACTGTTGTTTGTGTGTCGGATATAAGTATGTCAAATTAATATATATATGATTGGCGGAAAACATATTGTTTAATATGTTTAACACTTTTAGAACCATCCGTTTTAAACTTATTATTAGTTAATATTATTGTGGTTACTATAATATAAACAAATTTAAGTGTTGAGTAACACTGTAAAATAGTAAAGTTCACTTCTATTTCCTAGAATGGTTTCCCATAGTTCTAAAACTCCACCTTAATCCATAAAAAACTAAACGTAACGCATCCATACTTTTAACTCACACTTTATATCTCTAGGTTTCTTGTAATAGTAATTTAAAATAAACGAAACTCATGTTTATTAATTATTTCATTTAATTATTAATCATTACAAGTGAATAACCAAAATGCAGGTTGATGCTTTCATTCCTTTATCAATTTATAAATGCCAATACATTTCGTTAAACACAAACGACCTTAACTTTGACTATATATATAAACATCGTGTTTTTAAATATCACATGTAGAAACCTATTTTATCCAAATATACGTATGTTTATTGATTAACAATATAATTTTTACGATCCAATGTCCATAGCTATCTTTGAACAAACAACATAAATTTTATTGTTTAAATGTGCTGCAAAAACAGAGATAACTGGAGTAGTAAATGTAAATATTAAATCATAAGGAGATATACAACTTAGTTGTTTATGTATGCTATCTCTTGTAAGGTATCTGGTGTCAGTAGAAACTTCCATGTGTTGAAGAACGGTCTTATTTTGTAAGTTCCCTCTTTAATTAATTAAAATTTGTTAGATCTAAATCATAATTTAATTTTTGTTAAAAGAATTCTTGAAAACTACCAATATACAACAAAGTTACTGTTAGAGATATATAATTGAAAAGTGCTAAACTAAAGCCATACAGAAGTATTCCTACGTTTCTGTAGTTCCAGAGAGAAAAAAGGTCCGATTGGTGTAAGATTCTAAAATGTTGCCTGTGTTAATAATTTAACTTTCTTACTGCTATGGTGTATCTGGCATAATCAATAAACTTGCTTTGTTTTGAAAATTAATGTAGAAGCCTGCTAAAATCTTAAGATTTTTTTCCTCGGAAATCTCATCTTTTTAAAGAAAAATACAACGTTAAAGTATTTATAATTTGATTCTAAAACTCACTGTATTTAGTATATTAAAATCAAAAAAAGGAATATAGTGGCACTTTAAATCGAGCCTGGTACAACTTTAATGATTAGTAACTAATAAGAAGTAACTCAACTATTTTATATTATAACGGATCAACAAGATTTGGAACGTGGATAAACAGACTCCATTGAAGAATTGTGTGAAATTTGAATGTTTCTGTCAGCAAACAATAAAGTCAATAACATTCTAAGCACTTCTAAGTAATATAAATCCACTGTTTACCGAATTATAGCATTCAAGGGCGTTACATATGATACCATTAGTTTTAAATACTGTTCACACAATCTAGAGTGCCATTTCCGAGAATTTTCATTTGACCAATCTCTTCTTCTTCAGATACACACTTTGTGGGATCCGTTTTTAATTTTCTAGCCACAATTGGGTGTTGCAGTTTTGATATATATTACTCAATGCAATTTAATATAATAATGAAATCAGTCAGTTGTCATGCATATTTTGTATTATATTTTAACGCTTTACTTAGAAGAAAACTAATTAATATGAAAGCATAATTTTCTTTAAATTCAAACGAATTATGTATATACAAGAATATTTTTGAAAGCTAAATTAGCCCAACAAAATCACGAACTTATTTAATTATATGATTTTATATAATAAAATAAAATAATATAATTAAATCATCGTAAGTTATAAATTTTTTGTTAATAACTTGTTTTTTTAACTTCCAAGTTTTTATTGTTTATTTGCAGTAATTATGACTTCATACTCAATTCCCAAAAGCGAAGGGCGTAGTCTACTAAATGAAAGCGTTTATAATGTTAAATTCTGAAGCCCTATGATATTTTTAAACAAACGTAAACATATTTTAATATCCATTGTTAGGAAATTAAAGATTTAAATAACATTCTGTACTGCTTGAATTTTAACTTTTGTTAAAACCCATCAATTTCCGTCTTTATAAATTCACTTGCTTTCTAAGGTATTTCCAATACAATAGTTGAGTTTGCCTCGTACTTTGATAACATGTCATACATAATTATAGTCTAAGTTATTTAAAGTCAAATAATTAGTTGTAATTTGCGTTTTTGGTCTGATGAAGGAGATTTTTTATATATTGGCGTGCCACTAAAAAATGAGTGCAGTCAAGAAGTGTCAATTCCGGCCAATGAAATTCACTCACAGTCTAATTTATTTACGGTTCCACAGTTGCATCACCTAAGAAAACAAATATATATCTGGGTATTCAAAATCAACTTAAATTAAAAAACGACTAATTCCGGCCTAAAATATGTCTAGTGCTATTATTCGTTTTAATTTTCATCCCAGTCAAGAAAATATATGATTATGTATAAGTAAACTTAAAAAGACTAATTCCCTCAAAAACCATATACTTCCGTCGCTTATGTTCTACCTGTATAAAAGAAAGTGTGATTTACCCATTGGTTTTGCCTTAATCTACAGTAAAAATTTCATAAGGTACACAATGTCAACGGAGCCGGTTTCAAATACCCTACGGGCAATCATTCACAGGTTTCTTCATCATGATGGTTTTTAGATCGTTTAAATTCATAATTCATTCAGTACGTAGTAAAAATTCGACAAAAAATTAATCTTTGCTTAATATGTTCTAAATCTCAAGTACAAACAAATGTTTTTACTTCTTCAGTAAACTTTAGGTAAGTGTGTCAACTGCTATTTAATATCAGTTAACTTTAAAATATGTTTTTAAACATAATAACTTCTTTCATGAATTCTGAACTAGTTCAGGAAAGTTTTTCCATTCTTCTTATTATTTTCTCTTCAATAAAATAGCAAAATTGTTCCGATTACTCTAGAGATTACTGCTTATCAATAAATTTAGTCATTAGTTTGTATTGTAAAGATATTTTTTATTCCTGCTAATTATTTTTGTATTTTAAACTGAAATAAATAACTAATGAATTCATACCAACAAGGAGAAATGAAAAGTTATTTCTTCATTTGTACATGAGTACAGAGGCGAAATTAGGTTCAAATGGCCCTTTCCTAAATTTTACCATGAAAAAAGAAGCAAAGTTATTAAAAAAAATATTTCTTTGCATAATAATATATATTACATAAAACATTATAAATGTTTACCCCATTTAATCATTCATTTTTCTACCCGCTTTCACCCTCATCCATGAGATCAATCTTCTCGGTTATCCGATATAAGAAGAGCTTCTTCAAAGCTGAATTGAAGATGGCCAATCACTCCAGTTCTTTAATGTTTTCTGCAAGGAATTAGAAGCTCAGGGTGTGGTAACTAGGAATGGACTATTAAATATTGATGTCCTGTGACATGGAATATGCAGCATAGACGAGCCATTGCGGGTATTTCTTGCGTTTTAATTATTATAAATAAATTTAAATCTTGAAAAAACTTTTATTGGATACTATTATTTAATAAGAATAATGTAGCAAAAGCATCGCTGGTATTATTATCAATTACATTTAATTTTACACTAATAGAAATGCAGGCATTTTGGTAGGTGATCTTACCAGCTGGGTGATATTAATTCAAGTTGGTCTAAAATGTTATATATTTAATAGTAATAATTTTAATATTTAATAGTAATTGAATATTCATATATTTAACAAGCAAATGGAACTACAACTTAGATAAAAATATTTACTTTGAAGTATTATTAAATTACTCTCTTTGAAATTATTTTACTCTGGTTTCATATAGATTTGATATTTCAGGAAATGGACAAACCTATGCTGGAATGGATCAATGAATCCTTTCTAGAAGCTGTTCTTCAAGGAGGGGAACGTCAGGAGTCCAGCATATCAATCATTAAATTCACCGTGAGCCCAGCTGTGCCTCCTGGTCACAACTACCTCAGTTATATCTACAGAGTCCAAGTACATTACAAACCTACAAACTCAGAAAATCTGCTCTCATTATCACTTATTGTAAAGATACCAGTAAAAGAAGGTTACTTTGGTACGATATCTAATAAGGGAAATTTATTTAAGAAAGAAATAAAAATATATAATACGTTTTTTCCAAGGATTTGTGAAAAATGTAAATTTGATTTAGCTCCGAAATCATTCAAAAGCCCAAATGAGAGCAACTTAATCCTTAAAGATCTCATAGAAGATGGTTACACAATGTGTGATAAGATTAAAAATCTTGATTTCAAGTACTGTAAACATGTAATTGTCACCCTAGCGAAGTTTCATGCCGCCTCTGTTTCCCTGCACCATGAGGACCCAAACTTTGTTGAAGATATTGGGAAAGAAGTTGTAATTAATGAAAATATGATAAGTATTCAGAAACCAGTATTAGAATATTGTGTGAGAACTGTTGCAAAGATTGCCAAAGAAACTTATGGACATGAAGTTCTTGCAGAGTTTCTCCTAAAGAACCTCGAGAATCTTTGGGAGTCAATTGTTGAAATTTATAGAAGGAAAGAGGAAGGATTGAATGTTTTAAACCATGGAGATTTGTGGATCAATAATATCCTCTTCAAAACTGATGATTTCGGAGAAGTAATCGACGTGAAGTTCATAGACTTTCAATTCTCAAGATACAGTTCTCCAGTACTCGATCTTCTGTTCTTTTTCTGGGGCAGTGCTGATGAAGTGGTGAGGGAATACAGATTACAAGATCTCTGTAAGGTTTATCTTCAAACATTGAACAATTCTTTGCGGGATCTCGACTGCGTGGAGAGATTGACATTAGAAGAACTCAATCATGGTTTCAAATCTTCCAGCGATCTGTTTATTTTCATACTTTGTCAGCTGATGCCAGGAATGTATTCTGACACGGAAGATGACTATGATGTGGCACATGTCAAATTTCCCTCTGGCGATACTTCAGACCTTGAGTCCAGTGATTACTTGGAATCAAAGTTAAAGGTAAAGCATTACTGGATACAATTTCCAACAATTATAAGGCAGTTTCAGAATTGGGTATTGAACTTGTAGGGTTGTGTAATTTAGCTTACAATAAATAATAGCAGTATTACAATTAAATATACTTGTACTTGTCTCCAGAAGTAATGTTTTATTTTTTTTTTTTAAGATTGTTCTACCAAGAATTTCACCATTGCTCAGCTCTTCATCAAGATATATTTATAAAACTATAGACTATCTAGTAACTCCTCTTTGTAAGGATGTTACCAACGAAAACTGTATACCAATGAATAATAGATATAAGCACTATGAAAATGTATTAAAAATTATATACTTCAATCTCAATTATTCCTTGGTTTGATTCACTTAACACCCTGAGATAAATGTAAATTTCATATTTGTGCCTTATTTTCAAAACTGTTATGAATTAACCTAGCTTAAACTGGTATTAGCATACTTGGTTGATTAATAAATAAATATGGATACCAATTTAGAACTGTAACACAAACGTTTTAGTAAAGATACTATGACTGGACTTAAAATTAAATTTGGCTTCTTTACTTTAAACTTAATTTTATAAAGCATATTATCATATTATCCATAATTATGAAATGACGATTTTCACGGCTTCTTTAGTTGATTTTCACCAATAACTCATCACTCACAATACTAGACATTCAAATACGATGCTCGTCGTACCAAGTAGGTAATCCATTTTTAAGGTCAATGCACCACTACCTCACTCGTTGTTCCCCCATTATTGCTTGACAGTACACATCACAAATTTGTTTGTATTTTTACCACGATTCAAACTATTTATTACTTTAATTCACATTGGATATACTTCATTCCATCCTTAGTTCCTTTAAAAATAGCTTAGGGATTATTTATTCATTATTCACTGCACACAATATCGTACAAACTTAATAAAATGGAAGTTATATCGTTTTATGACACCTTTGTTTTAATGTTAAGTTATTTCCGGCAACTTTGTGGCACTATAATTTCAACATTAGGTTAAAAATATCAAAAAACCTATTTTGCAACCAGATATGCAATTATTATAATTTGCTCTAAATTTAAGCATAGCAACAGCGTTTTTAAAATGGAATGATAAACAATAGAATTTTTATGGGCCTCAATTTATCCAACCCTTTAGTAGATAATAGTGGCTATGAATGTATAAACTATATCAAATAATACTAATGGAGTACTTAATTTATAGCTTCACAATGGAAAAATTTAACACATGGTATTATTCCTTGTTGGTAGGTTTAAAGAATATGTTAATTTGTACATTTTCAATTGTTGTATAAATTTAAAAAAATGAATATCTTCGTCTCTTGGATTAGATCTACCCTCTTGTTCAGGTCTCAAAATTATATAATGTTATAATGTTTCACAATTTTGAAAATGTATTAAATATTAGGTGATAAAGTAAACAAATTAAAGTATAAAAACTGAAAATGCATCTCAACTGGTGAATACATCTAAGGGTCCAAGGTGACTGGAGGAAGTAGATGTCATCTATAAATTCGATGAGTCATCGCCATATATTTAGAAGGTTCTCTTTTCATGTCTAAAACTGTATACCTTAACTGGTTTTTAAGGAAGAGGGAAGATTTGTGACGTATAAAATGGAAAATATCTGAACTCTCTCAGTAAAAAAATTTAATAAAGAAGTGTCTGAAAAGTATATCTTCAGTTCATTGAGCTATTATATCCAATTTCAAGTTTTATGTTTATAACTAGGCTATACAAAGACCCATAAATAAAAAAATACTCAAAATATTAAATGTGTATTTATTTATATGAGTGAATTAAAACGACTAATTTGTTGTAACCTTTTTTTACTTCACTACAAGTTTGTGAATGGACATTACTAAATTAATAGAACATGTAAAAGTTGTTTTCTGTATTGTATCCTAGATTGAGGTGGTAGGATTTTAGTGTAAGAGATATTTGTGTAAGCTTCCTTTTTTAATTTTATACACATATTTTGTGTTTGCAATTACTAATGACGCCTCAACCAATAAAAACGCTTATAAAATAAATTCACTTTGAATTATTAATAATAATGTGTTTTATCCTAAACTCATTACGTTAGTGTGGGAATACATACAGACGCTCTTGTCACACAGCAGTATTGAAGATATCGTGCAAAATAGAGAAGCTATCATACACCGGTAATTAACTACATGTATTGTAGCGGAAAGGATATTGTACAGAATTTTAACATGTATTATAGCCGGACATATATCGTACAGTATTTAAACTACATGTACTGTAGCCGGACATATATCGTACAGCATTTAAACTACATGTAATGTAGCCGAAAATATATCGTACATCATTTAAACTACATGTAATGTAGCCGGATATATATCGTGTAGCATTTCAACTACGTGTAATATTGCCGGACATATATCGTACAGCATTTAAACTACATGTAATGTAGCCGAAAATATATCGTACATCATTTAAACTACATGTAATGTAGCCGGATATATATCGTGTAGCATTTCAACTACGTGTAATATTGCCGGACATATATCGTACAGTATTTTAACTACATATAATATAGCCGGACATATATCGTACAGTATTTTAACTACTTGTAATTTAGTCGGACATATATCGTACAGCATTGTAACTACATGTTAAATAACCGGACATGTATTGTACAGTAATTTAACACGCTACCTGCTGCAGATGCACTAGTGCGAAGATGCCCGCAGACACAAGACAAGAACACTCAGTATAGATCAGAAGTGAAGGTGTGAAGCAGTATGTGATGTATTTCACACATGTTAATCGTTGAAATATATCCAAAAATACCTCATTGGAAGCCGTTATTTAACCAGGATCAAAAACACTTCAACGAAGTCGTTTCCCTTTATTATTTAAAGTGATTAAATCACTTGAGGTACTGGAAACATTTCGATGTCTATAAAACAAATTACTTATAGACTTTAAAATTTAAAGCTTAATTTCTATATAAGAAAACTAAGTTCGATGATAGAGTCACTTCATAGGAGTTGGCTAAGCCTTGGGGAATATTTTTACATTGGTCTTACGGGTAACCTAGCTGGCTACATAAAAATAAAACAATTTAAAATGTTCAAATGAACCAAGTTGAATCATATAATATTTCATCATATGACTTTTGATCATCTACTTAAAGAAAAACTAATAAATTTGAAAAATACATATTAAGGAGTCTTTGTTGTCGAATTCGGGAATTTTTTTGTCACAATAGAAACCTGTTGTTCATTCAGTGTAGAAATGCCGTTTCCTGGTAAAGACTTGTGAGATCTCCGGAAAGATGTAAAATAAAATCAGTTTCCCTAGCGTGTGGATATGGGAAGGTAAAGTTTAAATTTACAAAATATCTATATTAAATTGAAATGACGTTTGTTATTATTATTTCACTGCCCTAAACAGCTGTCTAGTTAAAGTTCACCAAAGTGGCAGAAACATTTTTGTTTTTATTTAAATTTCTGAAAATATTAAGGCAATATACAGTGCTTGATCTATATCATTATGGAGACTGCAAAGACAGAGTTAATAATTTTTGCTTTAGATTGGTTTAGTAACAAATAAACTATCTAATGCCCTAAAATTTATATTTACCTTAAAACTTTTCTGTAATTAAAGGAATACAAAGGTATGGCACCGCCTTCCCCTTATATCGGTAGTATAATACAAATAACGGCAGTAGATGCATTTTGACTAGTGGTCTTTAAGCTTAAGTATGCACATATATTCTTGACAAATAAAAATAATTATTACTTATAGCTTAAGAAACATCGCAGACCGCATGTAAGCGCTTTTAAATCTAAGTTGGATTCCAAACAGCCATTTTTGTTTATTTCCGTAGTCAGTGCCACATTTAAGGCACTCTAATTTTATCCAGACCAATCTGCAGAGATGTCACGGTGCGGACGCAATCCTTGAACAGTTGGCCTGTGAGACCAAAGCCCAGATCGTAAGTGAACCCGTCCGAACCAAAACCAGCTCATCTTGGTTTTACCATAGACTCGGCACTGCGGCTGTTTGGATCTCAGACAGTCGTGGGGTCCGTTTACTGAGTCATGGTTCCGGTGACAGTTATGCCTGGGTTAAATTGAACAGCGTTACCATTTACAGTATGTACCTCTCCCCCAATTACTCCTGGCGAGAGTATCTGGAAAGGTTGGAAGCGCTGGAAGACAGTCTCCGAAACATCCCTGGGCGTGTTATAGTGGCGGGTGACTTCAACGCCCGTGCGGTCAAATGAGGTATGCCCGTGACTAACGTGAGGGGAAGAACGTTGGAGATGGTCTCGAGACTCGATTTGGAAGTCGTGAATAGAGGGACAAGGCCGACCTTCCGAAGCACTCTCGGTGAGTCAATACCAGATATTACGATTTACGACCTATTTGTTTCCTTTAGTAGCGGAATGGCGAGTGATGGACGTCTACACTCCTACTGCCCACGAGTTCATCGCTTTCCATCTTATCGATAATCGGCTGCCGCGGCGAGCGAATACCCGAAACACTCTTGGCTGGAAACTGATTAAGCTGGACAGGAAAACACTCGTCGAGCAGCTAGATCGTAGTATTGAGGCTGGTGTTCCGGGGTTTCCCGAGTCCACTGTAACAGCTGAGGTTGAGGCTTATATCGACTCTTCCATGAAACTGATAGAACACGCTTGCAATTCGTCAATGCCTCGGAAACGACCCTACCGGGGCCGTCGCCAAGCCTTCTGGTGGACGGACGAAATCGGCAAGCTCAGGAGAACTGCACTAATGTACAGACGTAGAGCGCAGTGAGCTCGAAACCGGCCTGAAGCTATAATTAGGTCATCAGAGCATAAGGCTGCTAAGAAAGCTCTGGGTGCAACAATTCGTCTGAGCAAGGCGCGATGCTGGCGTGAGCTCTGCCAGGAGGTTGACTCGGACCTTTGGGGAAGAGGATACAAACTTGTGAGGAGAAAGCTCGGAGGAATAGGGAACAGCACAGAAATGCCTGCTGGTATGATTTCGGCGATCGTGGAAGCTCTCTTCCCAAGTCACCCTGTTAGGCGGGAGGAGAGAGTAGCGAGACCGGCTCCAGATGTTTCCATTTTTACGGAGCAGGAGCTTGTAGCGGCGGTGTCTACCATGCGCAACAAGAAGGCTCCAGGACCTGATGGCATTCCAGCTGAGGTTTTGAAGGTTGTGGCGGCGAGTAGGGGTAACATGGTAGGGGAACATTTTGAACACTTACTTTGATCACAGGTACTTAAAAATTTGTGTTTACTTGTAATACTTAATAATTTACATTGTTCAATTGTTTTAAAATTCAAATAGCTATAACTACTGAATGAATCCACGTTTTGAACTCCGGTTTGCGGCATTGTACTCTGCTAAGTAAGACCTTTAATTCGATACCAAACTTGACCTATGCTGCTATTTAAGAATTTTGTCTGACTCCTTGTGGACCGTCCCCCAAAGGGATTATCTGGTCGGTAATTGGGCAGATGTGTGCGGTACTATCACCAGTAAGCACGTGTGAACTTTGGTATTTTTTTATATTGTGGTTTAAAAATTAAAAAAGAGGTTCCAGACTTAATTGACACCCTGTATATACACAAACACACACAAACACACACACACACACACAAACACACACACACACACACACACACACACACAAACACACACACATTGAAAATTACCTATTGCTCAGCCAAAGGACATCCAGTGGCATGCCACATTATCCAAAAAAGTATTGCTAATATAAAAATGAAGCTTCAGCCAAAATTTCAATTGTATAGGTAATTTCGTTATCCAGAAATCGAGCAGAGAGACAAATAGACAGAAAACGAAATTGTACTAGGTTCTTGAGTGAAAGGCTGTGCTAAAACTCAGCCAATAATTTTTAATAAAAGATACCAATCTAAGCTACATATCCAGTTAAAATTTGTATCAATCGTATTTTTATTATTGATTGATTTAAATAATACTAAATATGTTTAGTATGATAGAAGATTAATGTTTCTCTAATTTTGCTATAATATTTCAAGATTTTTGAAATCTAGCTGATATTGGCACCATTATTTCCATGCAATAATAGTTTATAATTTTGTTACATATACATTTTTCACGACAGTATTGATTCTGATAGAAATATTTTTCCACACTGAATCAGAGATTGCTACGTGATTACGTTGATATGCTTGGGTCATCCTTATACGTCGCTGATACTACAAAATTTACTGTTCATTATATCAATTAATACTCCGTCAATGTTCTTCTATCCTTTTAGCAATCGTACAGGAAACGCATACAATGTGAAAATTTACGTTAACAAGAATAAAATACCAGTTAATACAGAATACGATTGTATTACCAAGCCCAAGTAATCGTTCCGTGGCTGTATGGATCCATTAGCTTAGGTTTAATCAACCGGCTGTTCCCCGTCCGCCATTATCTACATCAAACACCACCTATGTTTCCAAAATTAGCTCTGAGCATGGCATGTAACTAACCTTGTACTTCCCTGAGTAGCTATCAGTCAAGAGGAGGTAATTTTATTGAATATGTCTTACTATAATATATGTTTTTACTTTGAGAGTTGATGCCTAGTTCACTGTTTATTTACTTTCGTTTGCACTGTTTTCTTTTATATTTTTATATTTTATAAAATTTATGCATCTGAAGACGGTTTTCACCGAAATATAGTGCCAATGTTTTAAAAACACTTTATTTTATTTGTACAGTAATTTACTAAAAGAAAATATATATAATATATGTTTTAAACAGTTCAACTTATAATGTTCAAAATTACGGTATTAGTAATATACCTGCCTTATTGTTATAGCGTTAAAATTCCTTTATTGTTATCATTATCATAATTGACTAACCTTAAACTAATATAATTGACAGGGAGAGAAATATGAAAAATCCGTGTAATTCTATATAGGCATGCTCATTACTCACAAAACACATTTTAATTTTCTTAAAAAAGTGTAAGAAAATAACAAATATTGGAAAATTGTTAGTTTTATTTTATAAAAATTATTTTAGCTTTGTAAAATATTACGTATAAAAAACGTGATATAAAAGGGTATTCAAAGGTTATCCATTGGAACTGCATTACCTTTTTCAAAAGAATGTGAAACCTTAAGTAACTAATATAAATATTACTGTTTCAATCTGGTTCGTTCTAACAGAACACACACACCCACAGTTTAAAATATTATTTATTTTACATTTTTACATAAATTTTAACCTGTATAAAGAAGGATCGTCCCACATCGTATCGCTAAGTATTGACATTAAGGGTTATTTTTAATTTAAGGAAAGAAAAACGTATTTTCCCTTAGAAACGCGTTGTTCCATAACTTATATAACTATTTTAA
Source organism: Homalodisca vitripennis (assembly GCF_021130785.1). Taxonomy (NCBI): domain Eukaryota; kingdom Metazoa; phylum Arthropoda; class Insecta; order Hemiptera; family Cicadellidae; genus Homalodisca; species Homalodisca vitripennis. The sequence continues at coordinate 26,159 of NW_025778124.1, forward strand.
CATAAATAAAAAAAAATCATTTTCATACGAATCTATATCCAGTTTTTTTTTACTTTTGTAATAGTACACATACACTTAGGTGATTAGAGGTTTAATTTGTGAATTAGGAAACTCAAAAATAACGGTTAAATAGATGTATTTAAAAAGCAATTTATTTTAAAAGTACCGTAAAATTCATGGATACTTAAATCGTTTAGAAAACATAGATTCCTACAAGAAAACAATGTACAAGTCATGAACGTTCCAATTTTTTATAATTATTACTGAAGTGTAAATTTTGTACTATTTTTATACAAGTACTTTATAAACTGAAAGCACCTAGAACATTACAGATATATTTTTTAGGTAACTGTGGAAATAATAATCATCTGTAAAATAACGTACTGTATCAGCTGAATTCTAACAGGTTAGGTTTTTCCGTTAGTAGAAAATATCTAACCAAGAACGAATAAACCAGAACATTTTAAAATATTCCTTGCATACATCTTCCTGTTTATTTATGTTACCATTCATTATTAATTTGTCGGTTAACGGTTCTTAAGGTAAAAGATTAATATCATAAAAAACCGATTACTCTGTTATTTGTAACGGGTGCCTGTGCTAGAGTTATCAAGACATTAATTACTTCATGAAGGTTATTTAATATGTATTTAGTGATTACATCTACAATTGTAAATTATAGGGTCAAGATTGTGTATTTATATTTTACATATGCTAACCCTATATATTCGTACAAGACACAATACCACATTCGTTTATGGGATATTCTGAACAAATAATTTCTTTCCTGGTCATTGGATTTTTAGCACAGGGCAATCAAATCAAATCAAATCTTTAATTGCTCGCAAAAATTTCACATTGTATGGCAAACGTCATAATTATTTCTAAATTTTAAACTCTCATAACACACTACTACCACATTCAAACCTACATAATTTTTCATACATTCCAGTCTCATTCATCCTTTGCCAATCTCAACCCACTTGCAGCGCTGGAATCAGTCATCGAATTGGGTGGTCTCCCAGGTAAACGCCGGAAACTCGTGAACGCTGTATATAGCCAGCAACATCGCAATAACGCACCTTACCTACATTTTATTGCAACTCAATTAATAAAGAAAGTCATAAATCAGGTAAGAGAACAAATTTACTGGAATCAAATTTATAGGGCATCGGAATACATATTCGTAAGTATAAGTGTGTGTGCATGCGAGTGTGTGTGTGTGCGCAAGTGTGTGAGTGCACGCGAGTGAGTGTGTGCGCGCGAGCGTGTTTGTAAATTGAACTCGTAAACGTTGAATGCTGTATCCTACTGTGAATTCTATGTTTAACTTTTCTTAATTCATATAATATGAAAGTTTCCTTTACTGTTATAAATAATAAAAAAAATAATATTTTGCCAAATTATACAATGACTCACTATGGCTCTCAACCATGCATTCGAATATAATTGAATATCATCTCAGCTCTATCCAATGAATTGCAAATTCTAGACTACAATACTCTTGTAATGTTGTGACATGAAAAGAGTTGCGTAAGTGATTGGCACAAAGGATGCAAAATCCGTATCGCGTAAGGGCATGACGTCCTATGAACGACGTGACTGGAGTGGCAATTGCTTGATTCTGCTTCCCTGGTAATTCCCGATGTTGAATATGTAACACTTTACGTGTATGAGTTTATAGGGATAAATCCGATGTTCGGCAAATAGCCGTTACTACAGCAATAGTAGCTTGCTGTAATGGCAGCCATATTAACTTTTATTGCTAAAAGAACTATCAATAACCAAAGGTAATTTTACTCACGTGTGTTTTGATAAATTAAAATTGCTTATTTTACTAATACTTTCTATGCCCAATAGAATATTTTGACAGATTCTCTAATTATTCGTAGTATACAAGAAAAGTTTAATGTGAAATGATATAAAGTTGACATTTGCTTATCATTCATGACCAATTCAATAAAGACTTCTCTTAATTTATTATTTTTACTTTGTAAAGAACACAACATTCAGCGCAAAATATTTTATTTGTAATCTTAATGGCAATATGTATGTCCTTAATGCAATATTGATTCATAGGTTGAACGTGAGAATAATCAACTTTTTTATATTGCTTGCTAAACTACATATGTTAATCTCATCTATAAAAATAATATGGTCACTAGAAATTTCATAACGTAAAAAACAATGACTGTAATATTCAGAGATAAATGTAATGTAACAAGGGTGATCTCAATTAGTGGGGTGTCCATATTTACTCTATATTGGAATTTTAACATACTTTTTTGATTTTGTTATCGTGTTTCATAATTTACTTTGTAATAAGCACTTTTTATAATTTCTCTGCCTCAAATGTATTTATTACAACAAAAACCTAATCTCCTTTCTTGAACATGATTTAAAGTATAGTAGAGTCACTATTTTATTGCTCACAACAATTTAGTCAAGCTCAGTCAGCCAAACTGATAAGAGCTCTCTGTGACATCTCGTATCGCGGTCTCAAGGTCACGTATAATGAGCCAAGTGGCACGTCCGTTCGTGTTCGCACGCGTTCTAAAATAAATTGCCTAGACTTTACTGTAATTAAATAATGGCTTTCTGTGGCGTCTGAGAAAAATAGTGTAGTGATGTTAATGTGATTAAATTTACTGAAAAGAGAGAATATAATTTTTACCTTAGCTGTGTGAAGAATTATTCGGAGGAGAAGATTACGCGTTTTACAAGACTCGAAATGATCATACTGTAAGAATATATCTCATGGAAGTGTAAAGTGTACATATTCAGCAACCGAGGTACTCATAAAGGACTTTCTTATAAAATTAAAGGAAGAGTTTAAAAAGGATGTTTTATTGTTAAATAATTTAACTAATATTTCATACTCAACTGCATTATTAGGAGATTGTAACCTCAAAACTCTACAAAATACTCGTAGTGTTCATAGTTATTTAAGCATGTTACATAATTAGGGGTTTTACAATTAATCAAGGGTGCAAAAATGATCACAGCATTCACAAAACCATTGAGATCATATTTGTATTAGGAACGTGACCATTTTGTTCTATGTAAATTTTAATGATCATTGTATGATAGGCTTGAACATAAGATCTTCACATTCACGTAACTTACCACAGTAAAATGCTGTGTACGAGTATACTAAACCTATTACAGTATAGGAAGATGTTCCGGTTAATAGAGGCGACCCAGGGGAGTACAGTAATTAATAATTAGTAGAATGATTTTCTGGAACAGGGTTTTAACGTCATATCAAAGGTATTTAAACAACCATATTCTATTGAAACACGACTGCATATCAAAACAGATTGGGATATGGGGAAGAGGATCAATGTTGTTTTTAGTACGAAGGTGCTACAGGTTAGTGTGGGTTTCTCTGCCTCAGAAACCGACTGATAATCCTGTTTACTAATAAAACACATTTTATGAACTATAGAAATTTATCAACTTTACTATACTTAAGGACTATAAGATTATTTTGAATTTTAAACTAGAATTAGCTAACATTATTTTAATTATGTAGGAATTTTTATAATGGCCAACATTTATCATAAGTATGCTTCGATAAATTAAGACTTCTAAAACATTTTCTTTTTTTACCATGTGTTTTAGGTAATATCCTTAGTGAATTTCAGAATTAGGAATAACATTTATTTTATCAAGAACGGTGTCAAATCAAATGTGTCAACAAACTGGGATACAGCTGTGTAAGATCCTCGTGAATCAGCTGATTCAATAGCACGAGTCAGTTCACTTGGGTGGAATTTTTAACTCCCAATTTTATGGATCATTGCATCTACAATCAGAAAAATGTTTCGTCAGAACATTGTATTATTGAGGTTGACGTGGTCTCAATATTGCTGTATGCCGATATTTTGATATCTCAAAGTTAAAACGTTGAATATCTTATTTTCATAAGTATACCATAAAGTAGCAGTAACAAGATAGAAAACAATAATTAGATACTACTGAATGTAAATAATACAATACTTTGCCGAATGATTTATTTTTTAGATGAGGCCTTTCGAGACCCAAGGTTTCATCATCAGGCGCCTCCGCAAATAAATACTTAGATTATTTATGTTACAGTTAAAATACCATATAGTGTACTGTCTTAAATAATTAGAGAGTTTCAATAACTTGTTTTAACGTAACGATGCGTAAACATATTTCTATCGAATCTATAAGTCAACGTACAGAAAAATTGTAGACTTAATAAACAATATTATACCTAACATGTCTTCTCCAACTACAATTATATCAATAATAAAAGGCCATGCTGGCACTCATCCACTGCACAGTAAGTATCTAACTTCTTAATAACTCAGATAATTTACATTTAGCATACTTATGCCTCATGATTCAAATATAAAAAGTATTTTCCTTTAAAATAAATATAGGGTTCAAAATGGTTTGCCCCCTAGAAGAACTATGTTTTTGTATTAATTTTCCGATCTCCTACAAACATGACATGTGATACATACATGACCCAAGAGAAAAATAAAGAATTTTAATGCAGATAAACCACCCACAGGGGTTGAAAAAGGTTATAATCCATATGATAACCATATTTGTATTTAAAAAGTACTTACAAATATGAAACTTAAAATACTCGAGCCTTTCAATAGATTAACCAACAACAAAATCACTTACTTGATAATAGTATGGATATGTTACTGTGTATGTCAATTATACGTTTAACGTTCCCTTTAGACTATATCCTAAAATAGAGAGACAATATATACTGCAGGTTGAGACTTTTAACACAATAACAGATTCAGTGATTGTAATATTTGATTAGATGCCATTTAATTACCCATATAAAACCCGTCGTGACGTGAAAAAATACATTATTACACTATATACTAAGTGGCGGATGATCTCTGTTTACACTAAGAAAAATTTATATTTCAAGGTTGGTTTCATGGTAGTTTTATTGAGATGTCAAGTGAAACAACTTCTAACAGGAGGTGTCCTAAAGGTAAATACTGAAATAATAATTTATTAATTCTATTGCTCATAAAAGTTATTTGGAGTTATTATCGTTTTATGGATATTGCGTATCAGGCATTGTTTGTGATCTCACATTAAAAACTATTTATAATGCATCTTGATTTTAGTTTCAGGTGAAGAATTATTGAAAATGCTTATTTTAAAGACATGCTAAGTAAGAATTAAGGCTTTATTTTTTGAAAACGTTTTGACTGTAGAATTAACTGCAATTACATCATTTTAAAACTTTATTGCGCAAAAATATAAAGATATAACATTTTCTTAAAAATATAACTAAATGTCGTTTCATTACAACTGGTTCTTTATTCTAGCATCATTTTATATATATGTTATTAATGGATAAAACATATATTAGAAATATGATTAAAAATATAGAATCAAGGGATGACCTTAAGCATATATGTGTGTGTGCGCGCGCGCGCGCGCGCGTGTGTGTGATACACCAGTACAAGGATTAAATTGGTAATGGCTTACTTTTCAGAACTAATTATATAATTCTATATATTAGCAAGGTAATATGTTAACAGGGTTAGCGGATTTATTATTCCTAGATTTAATTGTTGTCAGTTATCTCATGAATATTTTATACGTATTTAAATTATTCGTAATGTTTTTATTTATTTAAACTCAAAAATATACAAGACAAAACAAGTTTAAACAAGATTTGTTTTCCACAATTCATTCTAAACTTCAAATGTTGTATGTGTAATCTACATTTCACTAACTTCCCATCCAACAACGATAAATCATGAAAACTAAGAACAGTACTAAATGTGCCAACAGCAGGAAGGTTGACATGAATAACTGCTTATTGGTTCCTACACAATGATATATCAATTCAGAATTACTTATAGGTACAACGTATATACGTTTTAGTAGTTTTATACATAAATAATTTAGTTTTGATTCTTTGTATACCATGTGATTGAAAGGAAACTTAAACGTAATATTTATTCAATTATTCCGAAAAATAATATGTCTCCATCGCTAAATAACCATAAGAAATATTTTCTACCTATCAGAGTATCAACTCAGTATTAAAGGATTGAATATTACAAAGAAAATACACGTATGATGTTTGTAATTTATCCTCTGTATGTTTAAATCTGGCTGTCTACGATGTACTTCAACATAACGATGTCTAAATCTAAAATCTAAAACCTAAAATGATAGAAAAATATTATTTATGTCTCTAAGGTATATGTGAGAAAGAAATTTTGATTAAATGCAATTCATTTGTGGTTATGGGATTAATACATTTAAGTTTTTTTGAATATCATAATTGATTGCTATCCATGTACTTAAAATATTTCTAACTTTTTCGTCATGTTTATTGTAATAAGGATCTCAAATATGTTTTATGTACAACATTATTACTTGTTTTATATGGTTCATAACAATATTTCCAAATAGAGTAAAATACACCACGCTTTGCTTTTCATATTTATTTTTAGGGCTTTTAATATTATCAACAATTGGGTAAGCTACAGCAGGCGTCGTCTAACAGGCTTTTCTGAGGTTAAAATATCATAAAAAGTATAATCATTTGTTTCATAAACGGGATGTACACTATTTTTTTTTCTTTTGTTTGTAAGGGGATTTAAACGCTTATTTTCCTAAGCGAAATTTGAGCAAAACGCAAAACGTGCTGTAGCATACTCGCACCTTGTTTATGAAAGCTTTAAAAATGTTTAAGAAAATATTATAGTAAGATTCTGTGTCATAAACGCGTATTTGTATATTTTATCCCCGGCAATTTTAATTTAGAAAAGCTACTTTTTAAGCAAAAATTCTATGTAATATATTAGCAGGAGAACACCTAAACATTAAAAAAAATATAGAATATTGCAATGGCGTTTGAGACTCATCCTCACATAAGATACAGCTAGCAGTGATGTGAACTTCACATCATGTTACGCAGCAAAATTATATGTTAGTAGGTTAGACATGACGGAACGTCACTTGACGTTAATTTACACAACGGATCGCTAGGCGTGGCGGACATCACGTCATGTTATATTACACAACAGAATGACATACTTGAAGGCTTCACTGTGGTGGAAACATTGGATTGAAATGGCGCGTCCTTTACTTGATCTGAGAATACGACATTTTTAACGTTTTGATAAGCTTTGTAAGGATTAAATACAAAATATTTAAAACTCAACCCACCTGTAATGCAACGTTCTCCCCTAGGGGAATTGTGCAAATGTCCGGTATCACTCAGTGGAGAAAGGGGGTGGTCCTTGACAGCGCGCCGTAAGGGTAAAGGGTAACCTACGATTAGTACTTCTTCTTCTTTAAGGTTGCTCGGTGAGGGAAAGGGCTCCACCTTGTTGTAGGACAGGTAACAGGCAGGGCTCCAACAAGGAACAGTACCCCTGCTCCAAGGAAAGTACCAATCAGGCTCCCTACTACCATACACTAAAGCTATTTTTTTGTCAACCAGGCCTTTGGACTACACAGATAGTTGTATTGAAATATTCTGAATATAAGGTTAAATATAGACCCCTAATACTTATGCGAGGTTATCTAAATCCAGTTACTAGGACTGAACAAAAGAAACAAAACACTCAAATGTTTGCAATTAAACTAATTATTTATGTGCAGGAATTGTATGACATTATCACAAGTAATCCAGCCTTACAGTAAGTAAATGCTTTAGACAGAAAATAATCAACAACAAATATAGCGAAGATACAATGTTACCACTTATTAGAGAGAATTACAAATGGCTAAATGAACTCTATTTATGGTAGGGAGCGCTCCACTTCCTCAAAACAACATTCAACATACATAAATAAATACAATAAACACATGCAATAAATGGCCTAGACATGTAAATAATAGACGACACAAGTAAATATACTAAAGATACACTATAATGCACTAAGGTGTGCAGTTAACGTCTGGAGGGTAGCGTTGAACCAAATTTTAAGGGCTCCTTCCACAATACAAAGGCTCCTGGTCCAGAATTAGACATCAGTCCGCGTCCGACTCACTAATCCATAAGAGCACTCTGTGAAATAATCCAAGTCTGTACTCACCAACTGGGAGTCACAACACAAAAGGCCTACTACGTCCGGTCCAGACCGTGGCGCGGAAGAGCGCGGCGCGGCGAGAGCGGATCCGCGGTGCGGTAGTGGTAGGTGTAAGGCGGCACGGCTAGGAGCAGATCCCAGTTTCAGGGTAGTGCAAGCTGGAGTACCCACTAGCGGCTCGGCAATAAGTCCACCAGGCTCCGGGCGCAGTCCAGAAGTGTACCCATACCAAATCCCAAAAGCCCTGATTAATATGTTCAACCAACAGAGAACATCAGATAACAACAGTTCTCAGTAGCAATTGAAATGGACATTTACATACAAATGAAAAACAACAATGAAACATTTTCTTCGATTAAAACATTTAAAACATTGCAGTTATAACAGTTCAAGTTGTGACATTAATTCTCAACATATGTACTATTTATAAGTTTACCTCTTTCTCTTAGAAATGTTGTCAACATAGTTAGCGTAATTGGTTTTGAAACAAATACTTTAAACAAATTATTAGGTAAGATTATTAACTATTAAAAGTAAATGCCACGTTTTAGCTTTACACGTTCAATTCAAACCCTAACAGTTTTTCCAAAGGCTCAGTTGAGTGATTCTATAATCTTGAGTAGTGTTTTAAACTTTAAAATTAGTATATTGAATTCACGTAAGAGTGACGAGAACTAAGGAAAATATATGGTAGTAGTTCACCTTGGCCAATTTATTAGTCGGCTCCCGAAAATCCAGCGAAGCTGAAGGGCTCGTAGACACACACAGCACCGACGCAATCCAGTCACTCGCAAGCTTCCTCACTAACCAATCCACTAGCTGTTTGTTATCAGTTCACCTGCCGCAGCGTGTCGTCCGGTCGTGCGGTGAACAGTCCACCGGAGATAAAAGGTTACTCAATGGGCTATTCTTTTATGCAGAACAGGCAAGAGTGACGTACGGGCATTGGTATAATTGGTACAATGTCGGCGCGCTACGACATTGATGAATTGAAATTTATATAATGTAGAGTGATCAGTTCTACATTATTTATACCATAACTCACCATAAACTGCACACGTCACAGTAATATTGGGTGTTTTTGATAAAATTAATCTAATAATACTTTTATTTGAACAGTCTATTCAAACGATAACTTCATCACTAAGTATTGTTCTCACTTATAGTATATTCTCACTAAAACCTCCTCTTTCTTCCATTAATGTCGGTCTTTAAGGAAGATATGCGTGATAATAGTTGTTTTTTTAATAGTTGTAATATAAATTTAGTCATAATATATGTGTAAAATATTAATTTCAAAACACTTTTGGCTTAACGGAATTGAATAAAAAAATTACATTTGCAAACAATGTGAGTAAAGAAAATCAAATATATACAGAATAAGTATTGCCACGGATAATGTTATACTTAAACATTTGCTCTAACTGATAACCTATTATTTATGATTCTAGACTTAATTTTTTAGAATTCAATTAAAATATTGCATAAAGTAAATGTGTATAAGTAATTTATATAATTCTTTATTAGAATGTAACAATCTTTTATTTAAAAGGAATGGACAAATCACTTTTATACTGATGTAATTTGATGAGCAGGTGGTAATGGTACAATATAGTAGTGCCTATTATGATTAGTGCATAGGTTTGCATCACCAACTCTTACAAGTAATGTACTGCTTTATGGCGGGAAATACCTTATATTATAATAGAACCTTATCTATTAATGTATGATAATAAATAAACACTATATGAGTCTTGAGCCAATGTGCACTGTATTAGGAATCAATTCAATCTTTAATAAAACCAGTAGAGGATTCTTTGAGAAAGCAGTTAAATCATTGCAAGTGCTTATTTTTTGGAAAGTCCTAATTTAACGATGTAAAAAGTTGATTAATAAAAGAAATGTGAAATGAATGACATCTCAGCATTTAATTTTTCCATGCAAATACAATTAAATCCAAGCAAAAGAACACTTAAATAATAACTAGCAGATACCCGCGGCTTTGCACCCAATTTCGTAGTTTTTCACCTATATGTGCACTTCTGGCTCGAGCGAATTATATTTCCGACGCCAATGTTGAGTTTCTCTTGTTGCCAAAATCAAGAAAATATGTTTAAAAAGTGTAAATTTATGGTTATTGTAATTTATTTCGATGTTATTATTTTTTGTCCCATTGTTGATTGTGCCTCTTTTCTAATCAACAAAAATATATATACATACACAGGTCTGAGAACCCTAATTTTGTCAAAAGTCAACTAAATATTTAGGTTTGATAATAGTCTTTAAATATAAATTAAAGGTTACACATTGTCTCATGTTTCTGCTCCTTTGCATGCAATTTTGTAGGCGTTGCACTCGTATGACCATTGATGGTTCGAGTGAATTATATTTCCGCACCCAATGTTGAATTTTCCTTGTTACCAGAATAAAAAAATACGCTAAAAAGTATATATTTATGGCCATTCTAATTTACTTTCATAGATAGTAACATTGGTTTTTATATTTAATATGAAATACAAATGTACAGCTAAAACTACAGTAACAATGGCTCTACGCGATTGTTTATTTAAACTAAAAAATATTGATAATACTTAAGAATGTTTAGACCTGGAATTATTACATTAGAAAAAAGCAAACTTTACCAAAATTTCATCGTAGCGTAGTCTTGCAGACTACTTCAAAGGGAGTCTTTGGTGTCAGATTCTGACCATCTTATGTTTTTGTGGTATCTTGTAAGACTGATGAGTACTTACCTAATCGCTGAAATCCAAAACGGCGTTTCAAGTATTTGCATTTACTATAAATGTAAATAAACTTTAAATGATACACGATGTTTACACAGAACAGGTTATGACATTAGATATGCTTTGCTAATTAATATTTCACAACTTTAAAGACCAGTGGGGTGTAGCCCGATGGGATTATCAAAATAAGAATAGGCCTTTCAGAGTAATCGGTTGAATAGTTTATTATGATTATTATTAGGATAGTATTAGGATTGGGATGTTTATGCTTACTCTATGCTTTTAAGGCTATAAATACCAGTACATTCAACAAATATCAAGATACGATTGTGTTGTAATATTATAATGTTTACATAGAACAGTTGATGATAATAACTTCGTCTTTGAAATCTGCATTACACTATTGATATACGGATCACTATTGTCTCAGGATAAGTAGCTGGCGTATCTCCCGTTCTTGCAGAACACTGCATAGTCTACCAGGGCCGGAACACGACTTCGGGCTTCAGAACAGTTTCTGACGCTAAATGTTGAGTTTGAGCACGTCCAAATATATGAGGAGAAAGTTAGCCCTGTTTAAAAACGGATCTAGTAAAAGAGCTATTTCTGGTGTTGCAATGCGGCTCCTGAAGTTCTACCTCGCCTTTGCTGTCATGATAGCAATCACCGTAGTAAGTTTTGAATGTGGGTTGTGCATCAGCAGACATTTAAGGTTTCTATTGGGTAGTTTTAAATATATGAATAAGTGTATACATTTTTTGATAATCACTGTTAATTTTTAGCTTTTATGAATCTTTTTTAATTATTCATATTTACTGAGAGACAGAAAACTCAGTGGTAACTGATCCAACTTTCAGACTACGTTGAGGATTACTTGTTGACAGCAACATGTCAGCTGAAAATGTTTCGTACAGTTTAAACTTTGTGGTAACTTACTCATGCTAATCCACCAGTCATGCTAATCAGTAATTAATTAGTTTCGAATGGCTTTTTACTCTACAATAATTGAATACGCAAATGACGTATCGGCATATAGTGAGAATTAATTAACTACTAATGTAATACAATTTGAATACATTAGTTTTACTGATCTTGCGAAAATTATATTGTGGTATTAAATATTACCTTTATTTGGTATGTATTTACATAGTTTTAAATTTACGAACAAAAATATATTATAGTGCTACTGAAAATAAATACGAAGGTTTATTTATATAATTCTTGTGCATAAATAATACTAATTTATGACTTAAAATAATTGTTAGCTTCATTTTAAGTATAAAAAAAATACATAACTAAGGATATTACTATATAGTTTTCATCATAACTATGACAGTTCCTAGGAGTGTTCACTTTTGAATAGCTTAAACCTACCAGTAGAACGTATTCTAGATATGTAACAAAAAAGTTTATTATTTAAATATAAACTACCCAATTAATGTCCAAGAATGTCACACACGAGTGGCACATCACTTTATAAGCAGATTTTGAACTACAGACCTAAAAAGGTTGTTTGATAGGTTTATTTTATTGTGGTGGACAACTGTTAAATTCGCTGGGGCTTCCTTAGTATAATCTGTTTTAAAGCCATAACAGGAGTGGGTATCGTCGGAAATGGGGTCCCTAACCCAATATTAGCGATTTTATACAAGCTGTCACTCAGAAAGCAGCGCAAAGGTCCCCTAGGATTATATGCAAAGATGCGTCTTCTCACCTTGATCTAAGTGACCAGGACACCGTTGTGATGACATTAAATTTCTATACCGCGTCAAAATTTGTGTTTATTATTTGTTACTTATAGAATAAATCAATACTACAAAAAGTGATACATTTTTATGAGTTTTGCAAATATGAAAGTTAACTGTAATATCAATTTATTTTATATCAAACGATCTAATAATAGTTTTAAATCTGTGAGGCTTTTCGATTTGAAAAAAAAAAAACATAATCAAACCTAGTTAAGTGGTTAAACCCACCTAACCTAATGTAGTACAATATAGTAGAATTTAATGTAGATTTTATAAACATTTTAGTGTACTACATAAAACTCGCCTTCGGCTCGCTGGGGGCTACGCCCCCAGGCCCCCAAAGTAAACGCTTGCAAATTCGGGGATAAGCGGAATTCGGTGACTGGTTAAGTCCGGACATTAAGTAAATGACAAGGGATTTAAAAATTGACCTTTTTCATAGATTTTTTTCCGGATTCGTAAAAACTTTTGACTTTGAGGGCATTTTGCGGTTAAACCGTTAGAGATACGACAAAAAGTGACTGGACCTTTCTTGTTGGAAATTTAATTTTGTCTTTCGATTGTGCCCTCAGATCTGATCTACGACCTATGGTTTAGCCAGAAATGAGCTCGGGAGAAAAGTCTGCACGGGTCAGCTATCTTGAATTGTTTAGTATAAACATAATAAAAACCGACCTCAAGGCAGTATTTTAAGTCGAACAGGGGGTTTAATATCACCAGGAGACTATCTAGTCAAGGCGAGAAATTCCCTGGGTGGGTGATTAATGTTAAGGAGGTTAAGACAAGAGGGGTTTAATTTCGTCAGGATATTGTCTGGTCATATGAACAAATTCCCAGGGGGGGTTAACGTTACCGGGGGATAAGTCTCCAGGGGGTTATCTGGTCATACCAGGATCTTCCCGGGGGGGTTAAGAGATTTGGTGACTGGTAAAATTCGGACATGAGGTCATGGCAGGAAATTCCCTGGGGGGGTTTAATGTTACCAGGGGGGTTAACACATCAGGGGGTTGAATGTACAGGAGGTTATCAGGTCATACCAGGAAATCCCCGGGGGGGGGTTAATATTACCGGGGGTTAATGACACACACTTGGGCCTTTTTTAGAGGGTATTGTGTCTGTGAACATAATAAATATTCCTCTGTCCCTATCTACTATTGACGCTTAGCTAACGCTCAGCCAACTCCCGAAGTCACTGAACCTTTTCTGTAGATCACGTGATTTCCTAAATCCCGTTTAAAATTTGTTTTGAGTTACGACCAACCGTTTAGCCGCTATCAAGCCCGGAATGTAAATTTTTAGGCGAAAATGTCCAATATTTTCACTTAATCGCGTTTTGCAGTCAAACTAAGGGAAATATAGTAAAAAGTCACTGGACCTTTTTTGTAGGTCATCTTATTTCCTAAATAAAACGTTAGTCTTATTTTGACCTCCGATCAATGGTTTCGCCGCTATCGACCCCAAAAACAAAAGTTTCGCGTAAAAGTTACAACAAAATTGTACATAATCACGTTTTTCGGCCAAACCAATCGAGATAGGGCAAAAGATTACTGGACCTTTTCTGTAGATCGCGCAATTTGCTAATTTGATGGGTCAATCAGATTTGAGCTACGACCAACGGTTCGGCCGCTATCGGGCTTGAAACATTATTTTTATCGAAAAAATCTCTGGAATTTCAAATGTTCGAGCGTTTTGTCGCTTAACCATGGAAGATAGAGCAAAAAGTCATTAGACCTTTTTTGTAGTTCACTTCATTCCTGACTATGAATTTTCCGTCAGATCCGAGCTAGCTCCAACGGTTCGCCCCGCTATCGGGCTTACAAAAAATGCCTGCAGGGGTGAAGAATGCGCGATTTTTTGGGAATTTTTTTGAGGGGTTGAAAATGAAAAATTCTCACTTTTCGGGATTTTCCTGGTGGTTACACGTGGAAAGCTATCTGTGTACCAAATTTCAAGTCTCTAACTCATCTGGAAGTAGGTTAGAATTAGTATACGTGAGTGAGTGAGTCAGTCAGTTACACATGCGGTTGTATATATATTAGACTCGCCTTCGGCTCGCTGGGGGCTACGCCCCCAGGCCCCCTTTCGGGTATTAGCCAAATTCGGGGAAAAGAATGATTTGGTGATAGGTAAAATTCGGACATTATGTCATACCAGAAAATTCCCAGGGGTAGGTTGTAACTTTACCAGGGTTAAGACATCAGGGTGTTATCGGGTCATACCAGGAACTTCCCAAGGGGGGTTAAGAGATTTGGTTATAGGTAAAATTCAGACATGAGGACATGCCAGAAAATTCCCTGGGGGGGTTGTAACGTTACCGGGGGTTAAGGCATCAGGGGGTGATCTGGTCATAACAGGAACTTCCCAAGGGGGGTGAAGAGATTTGGTGATTGGTAAAAATTCGGGGGGACGTGAGGGTCATGCCACGGGAAATTGCCTGGGGGGTGGGGGATAATGTTACCGGGGGAGTTAACACATCAGGAGGTTTAATTTACTCAGGAGGTTATCTGGTCATACCATGAAGTCGCCGGAGGGGGGTAAATGTTACCGGGGTTAATGACACACACGTGTGCCAATTTTACAGGGTTGCTCAGGAGTTAATATAGCCATGCCAGGAAATTCCCAGAGGGTAATGTTACAGGGGAAATGTTATGTCCGAGCTTAAGATTACTGGTTTGGGAGTGAAAAATTGACCAACTTTATCTACTTTTCCAAATTAATAATTTTCGTCAGATTGAAGCTAGCTCCAACGGTTCACCCGCTATCAGGCTTACAAGAAATGCCTGCAGGGGGTAAAGAATGCGCGATTTTTGAGGAATTTTTTTGAGGGGTTTAAAAGTAAAAAAGTCCGGTTTTCAGACTTTTCCTCCGGGTCATATTGTGAAAGGTACCTGCGTGCCAAATTTCAAGTTTCCAGCACTTCTAGAAACTATGTTAGAATTTGTATACATATATCAGTCAGTCAGTTTCACATGCGGCTGTATAGTATATTAGATTAGATAACCGTTAGAGATACAAGAAAAAGTGAATGGACCTTTCTTGTCGAAAATTTGATTTTTTCTTTCGATTATGCCATCAGATTTAAGCTACGACCTATAATTTAGGCAGTACAGAGCTTAGGACAAAAGGCTGCACTGGGCAGTTTAAAAAATACCACGTAAAACTTAAAAAATCAATACTTTAAAACGCGTTATGCAGCCAAACCGTTGAGGATAGGGCAAAATGTTACTGAACATTTTTTGTAGATCACGCAATTTCTTAAATCCTTTTAAAAATTTGTTTTGAGCTACGACCAACCGTTTAGCCGCTATCGAGCCCGAAAGGTAAATTTTTAGGCGAAAATTTCCAAATATTTTCACTTAATCACGTTTTGCGGCCAAACCAATGGAGATAGAGTAAAGAGTTACTGGCACATTTTTGTAGATTACCTCATTTCCTAACTCCAACGTCTGTCTTATTTCGACCTCCGTCCAATGGTTTCGCCGCTATCGAGCCCGAAAACAAAAGTTTCACGTAAAAATTACAAAACAATTGCACATAATCACGTTTTTTCGGCCCGAACCACTGGAGATAGAGCAAAAAGTTACTAGACCTTTTCTGTAGATCGCGCAATTTGCTAATTTGATGGGTCAATCAGATTTGAGCTACGACCTACCGTTCGGCCACTATCAGGCTCGAAACTTTATTTTAAGCAAAAAAAATCTCTGGAATGTCAAACATTCCCGCGTTTTGTCGCTTAACCACACGAGATAGGACAAAAAGTCACTAGACCTTTTTTGTAGTTCACTTCATTCCTGACTAACGATTTTTCGTCAGATTGAAGCTAGCTCCAACGGTTCACCCGCTATCAGGCTTACAAGAAATGCCTGCAGGGGTAAAGAATGCGCGATTTTTGAGGAATTTTTTTGAGGGGTTTAAAAGTAAAAAAGTCCGGTTTTCAGACTTTTCCTCCGGGTCATATTGTGAAAGGTACCTGCGTGCCAAATTTCAAGTTTCCAGCACTTCTAGAACTATGTTAGAATTTGTATACATATATCAGTCAGTCAGTTTCACATGCGGCTGTATAGTATATTAGACTCGCCTTCGGCTCGCTGGGGGCTACGCCCCCAGGCCCCCTTTCGGG
Organism: Homalodisca vitripennis; assembly: GCF_021130785.1. Lineage (NCBI taxonomy): Eukaryota > Metazoa > Arthropoda > Insecta > Hemiptera > Cicadellidae > Homalodisca > Homalodisca vitripennis. Next base: position 42,837 of record NW_025778124.1, read on the forward strand.
TATTAGCCAAATTCGGGGAAAAGAATGATTTGGTGATAGGTAAAATTCGGACATTATGTCATACCAGAAAATTCCCAGGGGTAGGTTGTAACTTTACCAGGGGTTAAGACATCAGGGTGTTATCGGGTCATACCAGGAACTTCCCAAGGGGGGGTTAAGAGATTTGGTTATAGGTAAAATTCAGACATGAGGACATGCCAGAAAATTCCCTGGGGGGGTTGTAACGTTACCGGGGGTTAAGGCATCAGGGGGTGATCTGGTCATAACAGGAACTTCCCAAGGGGGGTGAAGAGATTTGGTGATTGGTAAAATTCGGACGTGAGGTCATGCCAGGAAATTGCCTGGGGGGGTATAATGTTACCGGGGGAGTTAACACATCAGGAGGTTTAATTTACTCAGGAGGTTATCTGGTCATACCATGAAGTCGCCGGAGGGGGGTAAATGTTACCGGGGTTAATGACACACGTGTGCCAATTTTACAGGGTTGCTCAGGAGTTAATATAGCCATGCCAGGAAATTCCCAGAGGGTAATGTTACAGGGGAAATGTTATGTCCGAGCTTAAGATTACTGGTTTGGGAGTGAAAAATTGACCAACTTTATCTACTTTTTCCAAATTAATAATTTTCGTCAGATTGAAGCTAGCTCCAACGGTTCACCCGCTATCAGGCTTACAAGAAATGCCTGCAGGGGTAAAGAATGCGCGATTTTTGAGGAATTTTTTTTGAGGGGTTTAAAAGTAAAAAAGTCCGGTTTTCAGACTTTTCCTCCGGGTCATATTGTGAAAGGTACCTGCGTGCCAAATTTCAAGTTTCCAGCACTTCTAGAACTATGTTAGAATTTGTATACATATATCAGTCAGTCAGTTTCACATGCGGCTGTATAGTATATTAGATTAGATAACCGTTAGAGATACAAGAAAAAGTGAATGGACCTTTCTTGTCGAAAATTTGATTTTTTCTTTCGATTATGCCATCAGATTTAAGCTACGACCTATAATTTAGGCAGTACAGAGCTTAGGACAAAAGGCTGCACTGGGCAGTTTAAAAATACCACGTAAAACTTAAAAAATCAATACTTTAAAACGCGTTATGCAGCCAAAACCGTTGAGGATAGGGCAAAATGTTACTGAACATTTTTTGTAGATCACGCAATTTCTTAAATCCTTTTAAAAATTTGTTTTGAGCTACGACCAACCGTTTAGCCGCTATCGAGCCCGAAAGGTAAATTTTTAGGCGAAAATTTCCAAATATTTTCACTTAATCACGTTTTTGCGGCCAAACCAATGGAGATAGAGTAAAGAGTTACTGGCACATTTTTGTAGATTACCTCATTTCCTAACTCCAACGTCTGTCTTATTTCGACCTCCGTCCAATGGTTTCGCCGCTATCGAGCCCGAAAACAAAAGTTTCACGTAAAAATTACAAAACAATTGCACATAATCACGTTTTTCGGCCGAACCACTGGAGATAGAGCAAAAAGTTACTAGACCTTTTCTGTAGATCGCGCAATTTGCTAATTTGATGGGTCAATCAGATTTGAGCTACGACCTACCGTTCGGCCACTATCAGGCTCGAAACTTTATTTTAAGCAAAAAAATCTCTGGAATGTCAAACATTCCCGCGTTTTGTCGCTTAACCACACGAGATAGGACAAAAAGTCACTAGACCTTTTTTGTAGTTCACTTCATTCCTGACTAACGATTTTTCGTCAGATTGAAGCTAGCTCCAACGGTTCACCCGCTATCAGGCTTACAAGAAATGCCTGCAGGGGTAAAGAATGCGCGATTTTTGAGGAATTTTTTTGAGGGGTTTAAAAGTAAAAAAGTCCGGTTTTCAGGACTTTTCCTCCGGGTCATATTGTGAAAGGTACCTGCGTGCCAAATTTCAAGTTTCCAGCACTTCTAGAAACTATGTTAGAATTTGTATACATATATCAGTCAGTCAGTTTTCACATGCGGCTGTATAGTATATTAGACTCGCCTTCGGCTCGCTGGGGGCTACGCCCCCAGGCCCCCATTTGGGTGTTGGCTAAATTCGGGGATAAGCGTAGTTCGGTGATTGGTTAAATTCAGACGTGAAGTTTCCAAATTTTATGTATCCGTTCTCGAGAATTTTACGGGACGTAATGCTTCGCTAACGCTCAGCCAAAAGATGTGTGGTGTATAATATTAATCAATTGATGTGGTAGAAGAGTTAAGTTATGTGTTCGTGAAATTTGGAGACAAGAAGAATTTGGTTCTAACCAAAGTCAGAGGACGTATGTATACCATAGTTTAATTTTCCGGATTTACCCAAACTTTTGACTTTGAGGGCGTTTTTGCGGCTTAACCGTTAGAGATACGTGAAAAAGTGACTGGACCTTTCCTGTCGGAAATTTAATTCTGTCTTCCGATTGTGCCCTCAGATTTGATCTACGACCTATGGTTTAGCCAGGAATGAGCTCGGGAGAAAAGTCTGCACGGGTCAGCTATCTTGAATTGTTTAGTATAAACATAATAAAAACCGACCCTTAAGGCAGTATTTTAAGTGGAACAGGGGGTTTAATGTCACCAGGAGACTATCTAGTCAAGGCGAGAAATTCCCGGGGGGGGGGTGATTAATGTTAAGGGGGTTAGACATCAGGGGGTTTAAATTCGTCAGGATATTGTCTGGTCATTTGAACAAATTCCCAGGGGGGGTTAACGTTACCGGGGGATAAGACTCCGGGGGGTTATCTGGTCATACCTGGAACTTCCCAGGGGGGTTAAGAGATTTGGTGACTGGTAAAATTCGGACATGAGGTCATGCCAGAAAATTCCCTGGGTGGGTTGTAACGTTACCGGGGGTTAAGACATCAGGGGGTTATCTGGTCATACCAGGAACTTCCCAGGGGGGGGTTAAGGGATTTGGTGATTGGTAAAATTTGAACATGAGGTCATGCCAGGAAATTCCCTAGGGGGGTTTAATGTTACTGGGGGTTAAAACATTAGGGGGTTTAATTTAGTCTGGATATTGTCTGGTCATACGAGGAAATTCCCGGGGTGGGTTAATGTTCAAGGGGTTAATGACACACGTGGGCCTATTTTAGAGAGTGTTGTGTATGTGAACATAATAAAAAACACTCTGCCCCTATCTATTATTGAAGCTTCACTAACGCTCAGCCAACTCACGATGTGGAGCGGGGTTTTAGTCACTCGTTAACGTAGAAATACAAGGTCAATCTGTAACCAACATGAATCGCACTAATTATAGTTGCATACATCTAAAACACCTAAAAATGATGACAAAGAATTTGTCATTTAGTGCATTTATCAGGCTTACGGAAAGATAAACGACAGAATGCTACTGAACCTTTTTTGTAGACCTTATCAAAAGCTAGTTATAAACAATTTGACATTTAAGCTAGGGTTGACGGTTTGGCCACTATCGAACCCGGAAGGTAAGTTTTTAAGTGAAATTTTCAACATAATCACGTTTTACGGCTAAAACATAGAAGATAAAGTAAAAAGTTACTTGACCTTTTTGTAGACCACAGTGTTTCGTATTAAAATCCGATTTTTCTACTACCCTAACTTTACAGGTTCCGATAACAAGGAGCCCAGAAAACAATATCTCACGTAAAACTTAAAGAATCGATACTTTAAAACGCGTTATGCGGCCAAACCATTGAGGATAGGGCAAAATGTTACTAGACCTTTTTTGTAGATCACGCCATTTACTAAATCCCATTGAAAATTTGTTTTGAGCTACGACCAACAGTTTAGCCGCTATCGAGCCCGAAAGGTAAATTTTTAGGCGAAAATTTCAAAATATTTTAATGTAATCGCGTTTTGCGGCCAAACCAATTGAGATATAGCAAAAAGTTACTAGACCTTTTTTGTAGTTCACTTCATTCCTGACCATGAATTTTTCATCAGATCGAAGCTAGCTCCAACGGTTCGCCCGCTATCGGGCTTCAAAGGGAAGCCTGCAAGGCCAAAACAGGGGTCACTTCGCGAATTTTTTTGAGGGGTTCAAAAGTAAAAAAAGTCCGGTTTTCAGACTTTTCCCGGAGGTTTGAAGATACGTGCGACATGCGTGCAAAGTTTCACGTTTCCAGCACTTCTAGAACTATGTTAGAATTAGTATGATTATATGTCAGTGAGTCAGTGAGTTACACATGCGGCTGTATATATATAGGACTCGCCTTCAGCTCGCTGGGGGCTACGCCCCCAGGCCCCCAAAGTAAGTGCCTTAAATTCAAGGATAACCGAATAAATTTACGCTTGCAAATTCGGGGATCAGCGGTTAGTTCCGAGAATTAGAATTAGAATCTGTTTATTTTGATTTTATCATTGGATTTCAGCTATGACTTCTCGTTTAGCCAGGACATACCATTGAAGAAGAGTCTGCACTGGTTAGCTATTGTGAAATGTTTAGTGTAAATATAATAAAACACCGACCCTAAGTCAGTATTATAAAATTGCTTAGGGAGTATAATTTTCTCAGGAGTGTATCTAGTCATGCCAGGAAATTCTCTAGGGGAGGGTTTAATGTTACCGGGGGTTAAGTCATCAGGGGATTTGATTTACTCAGAAGAGTATCTGGTCATACCTGGTAATTCCAGGGGGTTTAATGTTAAGACACTTGGGCCGCTTTTGGAGGGTGTTTGTTCTGTAAACATTCAGGAGTTAATCTAGTCATGCCAGGAAATTCCCAGTGGTGATAATGTTACCGGGGGTTAAGACATCAGGGGGTTTAATTTCCTCAGGAGGTTATCTGGTCAAACAAGAAAATTCAACGGGGGTGGTTAGTGTTACCGGGGGTTAAGACAACAGAGGGTTTAATTTACTCAGAAGGTTTTCTGGTCAGACAAGAAAATTTCAGGGGGGGGGTTAATGTTACCGGGGGTTAAGACATCAGGGGGTTTAATTCCTCAGGAGGTTATCTGGTCAAACAAGAAAATTCCAGGGGGGGTTAGTGTTACCGGGGGTTAAGACAACAGAGGGTTTAATTTACTCAGGAGTGTTTCTGGTCAGAACAGAAAATTCCAGGGGGGTTAATGTTACCGGGGGTTAAGACATCAGGGGTTTTAGTTTATCCTAAAGGTTATCTGGTCATACCAGGAAATTTCCGGGGGGGATAATGTTATCTGAGGTTAATGACACATGGGCCTATTGTAGAAGATGTTGTGTCTGTGAACATAGTAAAAATTCACTTTATCCCTATCTACTATTGACGTTTAGCTAACGTTCAGCCAATTTGTAATGTGAGGTATATTCACTCGTTAACTGGATTAGCGGTATTCAGGGAAAGTTTATGTCCGAGCATTAGATTAGGGATCTTGGAGTTAAAAGAATACCTATTTTATCGAATTATCCAGATTTAACCAAAGTTTTGAATTTAAGGGCATTTTGCGGCTAAACCGTTAGAGATACAAAAAAAAGTGACTGGACCTTTCTTGTCGAAAATTTAATTTTGTCTTTCGATTATGCCATCAGATTTAAGCTACGACCTATAATTTAGACAGTACAGAGCTTAGGACAAAAGGCTGCACTGGGCAGTTTTAAAAATATCACGTAAAACTTAAGAAATCAATACTTAAAACGCGTTATGCGGCCAAACCGTTGAGGATAGGGCAAAATGTTACTGGCACATTTTTGTAGATCACCTCATTTTCTAACTCCAACGCTTGTCTTATTTCGATCTCAGACCAATGGTTTCGCCGCTATCGAGCCCGAAAACAAAAGTTTCACGTAAAAATTACAAAAAAAATTTCACATAATCACGTTTTTTCGGCCGAACCACTGGAGGTAGAGCAAAAAGTCACTGGACCTTTTCTGTAGATCGCGCAATTTGCTAGTTTGATGGGTCAATCAGATTTGAGCTACGACCTACCGTTCGACCACTATCAGGCTCGAAAACTTTATTTTAAGCAAAAAAATCTCTGGAATTTCAAACATTCCCGCGTTTTGACGCTTAACCACACGAGATAGGACAAAAAGTTACTGGACCTTTTTTGTAGAGCACTTCATTCCCCACTAACGATTGTTCATCAGATCCGAGCTACAACCTACGGTTTAGACGCTACAGAGCCTCAAACAAAAATCTACAAGCGACAATCGTCAAAATTTGACAAAATTTTCGAATTTGAGAGCATGTTTCGGGTGGACCGGTAGAGATGCGGGGAAGTATAATGTGCCCATTCTGTAGATCAAAAGATTTGCTAAAACCCCTTAAAAATTAGATTTGAGCTACTACCAACGGTTTAGTCGCTAGACGGCTCGAAAGCAAAAAACTACACCAGTTTTTTAACCAGTTTCAACCGGTTTTTAAATTTTTTTGAGGGGTTTAAAATTAAAAATTCCCGGTTTTCAGACTTTTTCCTGTTGGTTATACGGCGAAAGGTACCTGCGTGCCAAATTTCAAGTTTCCAGCACTTCTAGAACTATGTTAGAATTTGTATCTATCCATCAGTCAGTGAGTGAGTTACACATGCGGCTGTATAAGTATTTAGATAACCGTTAGAGATACAAGAAAAAGTGACTGGACCTTTCTTGTCGAAAATTTAATTTTCTCTTTCGATTATGCCATCAGATTTAAGCTACGACCTATAATTTAGGCAGTGCAGAGCTTAGGACAAAAGACTGCACTGGGCAGTTTAAAAATGTCACGTAAAACTTAAAAAATCAATACTTAAAACGCGTTTTGCGGCCAAACCAATGGAGATAGAGTAAAGAGTTACTGGCACATTTTTGTAGATCACCTCATTTCCTAACTCCAACGCTTGTCTTATTTCGATCTCAGACCAATGGTTTCGCCGCTATCGAGCCCGAAAACAAAAGTTTCAGGTAAAAATTACAAAAAAATTGCACATAATCACGTTTTTTTTTTTCGGCTGAACCACTGGAGGTAGAGCAAAAAGTCACTGGACCTTTTATGTAGATCGCGCAATTTGCTAATTTTATGGGTCAATCAGATTTGAGCTACGACCTACCGTTCGGCCACTATCAGGCTCGAAACTTTATTTTAAGCAAAAAAAAATTTCTGGAATGTCAAACATTCCCGCGTTTTGACGCTTAACCAGACGAGATAGGACAAAAAGTCACTGGACCTTTTTTGTAGAGCACTTCATTCCCCACTAACGATTATTCATCAGATCCGAGCTACAACCTACGGTTTAGACGCTACAGAGCCTCAAACGAAAATCTACAAGCGAAAATCGTCAAAATTTGACAATATTTTCGAATTTGAGAGCATGTTTCGGGTGGACCGGTAGAGATGCGGGGAAGTATAATGTGCCCATTCTGTAGATCATAAAATTTGCTAAAATCCCTTAAAAATTAGATTTGAGCTACTAACAACGGTTTAGTCGCTAGACGGCTCGAAAGCAAAAAGCTACACCAGTTTTTAAACCAGTTTCAACCGGTTTTTTAATTTTTTTGAGGGGTTTAAAATAAAAAATTCCCTGTTTTCAGACTTTTCCTGTTGGTTACACGACAAAAGGTACCCGCGTGCCAAATTTTAAGTTTCCAGCACTTCTAGAAACTATGTTAGAATTTGTATACATCCATCAGTGAGTGAGTGAGTGGTTTCACATGCGGCTGTATAAGTATTTAGATAACCGTTAGAGATACAAGAAAAAGTGACTGGACCTTTCTTGTCGAAAATTTAATTTTCTCTTTCGATTATGCCATCAGATTTAAGCTACGACCTATAATTTAGGCAGTACAGAGCTTAGGACAAAAGACTGCACTGGGCAGTTTAAAAATGTCACGTAAAACTTAAAAAATCAATACTTAAAACGCGTTTTGCGGCCAAACCAATGGAGATAGAGTAAAGAGTTACTGGCACATTTTTTGTAGATCACCTCATTTCCTAACTCCAACGCTTGTCTTATTTCGATCTCAGACCAATGGTTTCGCCGCTATCGAGCCCGAAAACAAAAGTTTCAGGTAAAAATTACAAAAAAATTGCACATAATCACGTTTTTCGGTTGAACCACTGGAGGTAGAGCAAAAAAGTCACTGGACCTTTTATGTAGATCGCGCAATTTGCTAATTTTATGGGTCAATCAGATTTGAGCTACGACCTACCGTTCGGCCACTATCAGGCTCGAAACTTTATTTTAAGCAAAAAAATTTCTGGAATGTCAAACATTCCCGCGTTTTGACGCTTAACCAGACGAGATAGGACAAAAAGTCACTGGACCTTTTTTGTAGAGCACTTCATTCCCCACTAACGATTATTCATCAGATCCGAGCTACAACCTACGGTTTAGACGCTACAGAGCCTCAAACGAAAATCTACAAGCGAAAATCGTCAAAATTTGACAATATTTTCGAATTTGAGAGCATGTTTCGGGTGGACCGGTAGAGATGCGGGGAAGTATAATGTGCCCATTCTGTAGATCAAAAAATTTGCTAAAACCCCTTAAAAATTAGATTTGAGCTACTAACAACGGTTTAGTCGCTAGACGGCTCGAAAGCAAAAAGCTACACCAGTTTTTTAACCAGTTTCAACCGGTTTTTAATTTTTTTGAGGGGTTTAAAATTAAAAATTCCCAGTTTTCAGACTTTTCCTGTTGGTTATACGACGAAAGGTACCTGCGTGCCAAATTTCAAGTTTCCAGCACTTCTAGAACTATGTTAGAATTTGTATCTATCCATCAGTCAGTGAGTGAGTGGTTTACACATGCGGCTGTATAAGTATTTAGATAACCGTTAGAGATACAAGAAAAAGTGACTGGACCTTTCTTGTCGAAAATTTAATTTTCTCTTTCGATTATGCCATCAGATTTAAGCTACGACCTATAATTTAGGCAGTACAGAGCTTAGGACAAAAGACTGCACTGGGCAGTTTAAAAATGTCACGTTAAAACTTAAAAAATCAATACTTTAAAAAACGCGTTTTGCGGCCAAACCAATGGAGATAGAGTAAAGAGTTACTGGCACATTTTTTGTAGATCACCTCATTTCCTAACTCCAACGCTTGTCTTATTTCGATCTCAGACCAATGGTTTCGCCGCTATCGAGCCCGAAAACAAAAGTTTCAGGTAAAAATTACAAAAAAAAAATTGCACATAATCACGTTTTTCGGTTGAACCACTGGAGGTAGAGCAAAAAGTCACTGGACCTTTTATGTAGATCGCGCAATTTGCTAATTTTATGGGTCAATCAGATTTGAGCTACGACCTACCGTTCGGCCACTATCAGGCTCGAAACTTTATTTTAAGCAAAAAAATTTCTGGAATGTCAAACATTCCCGCGTTTTGACGCTTAACCAGACGAGATAGGACAAAAAGTCACTGGACCTTTTTTGTAGAGCACTTCATTCCCCACTAACGATTATTCATCAGATCCGAGCTACAAACCTACGGTTTAGACGCTACAGAGCCTCAAACGAAAATCTACAAGCGAAAATCGTCAAAATTTGACAATATTTTCGAATTTGAGAGCATGTTTCGGGTGGACCGGTAGAGATGCGGGGAAGTATAATGTGCCCATTCTGTAGATCATAAAATTTGCTAAAACCCGTTAAAAATTAGATTTGAGCTACTAACAACGGTTTAGTCGCTAGACGGCTCGAAAGCAAAAAACCTACACCAGTTTTTAACCAGTTTCAACCGGTTTTTAATTTTTTTGAGGGGTTTAAAATAAAAAATTCCCAGTTTTTAGACTTTTCCTGTTGGTTACACGACAAAAGGTACCCGCGTGCCAAATTTCAAGTTTCCAGCACTTCTAGAACTATGTTAGAATTTGTATACATCCATCAGTGAGTGAGTGAGTGGTTTCACATGCGGCTGTATAAGTATTTAGATAACCGTTAGAGATACAAGAAAAAGTGACTGGACCTTTCTTGTCGAAAATTTAATTTTCTCTTTCGATTATGCCATCAGATTTAAGCTACGACCTATAATTTAGGCAGTGCAGAGCTTAGGACAAAAGACTGCACTGGGCAGTTTAAAAATGTCACGTAAAACTTAAAAAATCAATACTTAAAACGCGTTTTGCGGCCAAACCAATGGAGATAGAGTAAAGAGTTACTGGCACATTTTTGTAGATCACCTCATTTCCTAACTCCAACGCTTGTCTTATTTCGATCTCAGACCAATGGTTTCGCCGCTATCGAGCCCGAAAACAAAAGTTTCAGGTAAAAATTACAACAAAATTGCACATAATCACGTTTTTTTTTCTTTCGGCTGAACCACTGGAGGTAGAGCAAAAAGTCACTGGACCTTTTATGTAGATCGCGCAATTTGCTAATTTTATGGGTCAATCAGATTTGAGCTACGACCTACCGTTCGGCCACTATCAGGCTCGAAACTTTATTTTAAGCAAAAAAATTTCTGGAATGTCAAACATTCCCGCGTTTTGACGCTTAACCAGACGAGATAGGACAAAAAGTCACTGGACCTTTTTTGTAGAGCACTTCATTCCCCACTAACGATTATTCATCAGATCCGAGCTACAACCTACGGTTTAGACGCTACAGAGCCTCAAACGAAAATCTACAAGCGAAAATCGTCAAAATTTGACAATATTTTCGAATTTGAGAGCATGTTTCGGGTGGACCGGTAGAGATGCGGGGAAGTATAATGTGCCCATTCTGTAGATCATAAAATTTGCTAAAATCCCTTAAAAATTAGATTTGAGCTACTAACAACGGTTTAGTCGCTAGACGGCTCGAAAGCAAAAAGCTACACCAGTTTTTAACCAGTTTCAACCGGTTTTTTTTTAATTTTTTTGAGGGGTTTAAAATAAAAAATTCCCAGTTTTCAGACTTTTCCTGTTGGTTACACGACAAAAGGTACCCGCGTGCCAAATTTCAAGTTTCCAGCACTTCTAGAACTATGTTAGAATTTGTATACATCCATCAGTGAGTGAGTGAGTGGTTTCACATGCGGCTGTATAAGTATTTAGATAACCGTTAGAGATACAAGAAAAAGTGACTGGACCTTTCTTGTCGAAAATTTAATTTTCTCTTTCGATTATGCCATCAGATTTAAGCTACGACCTATAATTTAGGCAGTGCAGAGCTTAGGACAAAAGACTGCACTGGGCAGTTTAAAAATGTCACGTAAAACTTAAAAAATCAATACTTTAAAACGCGTTTTGCGGCCAAACCAATGGAGATAGAGTAAAGAGTTACTGGCACATTTTTGTAGATCACCTCATTTCCTAACTCCAACGCTTGTCTTATTTCGATCTCAGACCAATGGTTTCGCCGCTATCGAGCCCGAAAACAAAAGTTTCAGGTAAAAATTACAAAAAAATTGCACATAATCACGTTTTTTCGGCTGAACCACTGGAGGTAGAGCAAAAAGTCACTGGACCTTTTATTTAGATCGCGCAATTTGCTAATTTGATGGGTCAATCAGATTTGAGCTACGACCTACCGTTCGGCCACTATCAGGCTCGAAACTTTATTTTAAGCAAAAAAATTTCTGGAATGTCAAACATTCCCGCGTTTTGACGCTTAACCAGACGAGATAGGACAAAAAGTCACTGGACCTTTTTTGTAGAGCACTTCATTCCCCACTAACGATTATTCATCAGATCCGAGCTACAACCTACGGTTTAGACGCTACAGAGCCTCAAACGAAAATCTACAAGCGAAAATCGTCAAAATTTGACAATATTTTCGAATTTGAGAGCATGTTTCGGGTGGACCGGTAGAGATGCGGGGAAGTATAATGTGCCCATTCTGTAGATCATAAAATTTGCTAAAATCCCTTAAAAATTAGATTTGAGCTACTAACAACGGTTTAGTCGCTAGACGGCTCGAAAGCAAAAAGCTACACCAGTTTTTAACCAGTTTCAACCGGTTTTTAATTTTTTTGAGGGGTTTAAAATAAAAAATTCCCAGTTTTCAGACTTTTCCTGTTGGTTACACGACAAAAGGTACCCGCGTGCCAAATTTCAAGTTTCCAGCACTTCTAGAACTATGTTAGAATTTGTATACATCCATCAGTGAGTGAGTGAGTGGTTTCACATGCGGCTGTATAAGTATTTAGATAACCGTTAGAGATACAAGAAAAAGTGACTGGACCTTTCTTGTCGAAAATTTAATTTTCTCTTTCGATTATGCCATCAGATTTAAGCTACGACCTATAATTTAGGCAGTGCAGAGCTTAGGACAAAAGACTGCACTGGGCAGTTTAAAAATGTCACGTAAAACTTAAAAAATCAATACTTAAAACGCGTTTTGCGGCCAAAACCAATGGAGATAGAGTAAAGAGTTACTGGCACATTTTTGTAGATCACCTCATTTCCTAACTCCAACGCTTGTCTTATTTCGATCTCAGACCAATGGTTTCGCCGCTATCGAGCCCGAAAACAAAAGTTTCAGGTAAAAATTACAAAAAAATTGCACATAATCACGTTTTTCGGCTGAACCACTGGAGGTAGAGCAAAAAGTCACTGGACCTTTTATTTAGATCGCGCAATTTGCTAATTTGATGGGTCAATCAGATTTGAGCTACGACCTACCGTTCGGCCACTATCAGGCTCGAAACTTTATTTTAAGCAAAAAAATTTCTGGAATGTCAAACATTCCCGCGTTTTGACGCTTAACCAGACGAGATAGGACAAAAAGTCACTGGACCTTTTTTGTAGAGCACTTCATTCCCCACTAACGATTATTCATCAGATCCGAGCTACAACCTACGGTTTAGACGCTACAGAGCCTCAAACGAAAATCTACAAGCGAAAATCGTCAAAATTTGACAATATTTTCGAATTTGAGAGCATGTTTCGGGTGGACCGGTAGAGATGCGGGGAAGTATAATGTGCCCATTCTGTAGATCATAAAATTTGCTAAAATCCCTTAAAAATTAGATTTGAGCTACTAACAACGGTTTAGTCGCTAGACGGCTCGAAAGCAAAAAGCTACACCAGTTTTTTAACCAGTTTCAACCGGTTTTTAATTTTTTTGAGGGGTTTAAAATAAAAAATTCCCAGTTTTCAGACTTTTCCTGTTGGTTACACGACAAAAGGTACCCGCGTGCCAAATTTCAAGTTTCCAGCACTTCTAGAACTATGTTAGAATTTGTATACATCCATCAGTGAGTGAGTGAGTGGTTTCACATGCGGCTGTATAAGTATTTAGATAACCGTTAGAGATACAAGAAAAAGTGACTGGACCTTTCTTGTCGAAAAATTTAATTTTCTCTTTCGATTATGCCATCAGATTTAAGCTACGACCTATAATTTAGGCAGTGCAGAGCTTAGGACAAAAGACTGCACTGGGCAGTTTAAAAATGTCACGTAAAACTTAAAAAATCAATACTTAAAACGCGTTTTGCGGCCAAACCAATGGAGATAGAGTAAAGAGTTACTGGCACATTTTTGTAGATCACCTCATTTCCTAACTCCAACGCTTGTCTTATTTCGATCTCAGACCAATGGTTTCGCCGCTATCGAGCCCGAAAACAAAAGTTTCAGGTAAAAATTACAAAAAAATTGCACATAATCACGTTTTTCGGCTGAACCACTGGAGGTAGAGCAAAAAGTCACTGGACCTTTTATTTAGATCGCGCAATTTGCTAATTTGATGGGTCAATCAGATTTGAGCTACGACCTACCGTTCGGCCACTATCAGGCTCGAAACTTTATTTTAAGCAAAAAAAATTTCTGGAATGTCAAACATTCCCGCGTTTTGACGCTTAACCAGACGAGATAGGACAAAAAGTCACTGGACCTTTTTTGTAGAGCACTTCATTCCCCACTAACGATTATTCATCAGATCCGAGCTACAACCTACGGTTTAGACGCTACAGAGCCTCAAACGAAAATCTACAAGCGAAAATCGTCAAAATTTGACAATATTTTCGAATTTGAGAGCATGTTTCGGGTGGACCGGTAGAGATGCGGGGAAGTATAATGTGCCCATTCTGTAGATCATAAAATTTGCTAAAATCCCTTTAAAAATTAGATTTGAGCTACTAACAACGGTTTAGTCGCTAGACGGCTCGAAAGCAAAAAGCTACACCAGTTTTTAACCAGTTTTCAACCGGTTTTTAATTTTTTTGAGGGGTTTAAAATAAAAAATTCCCAGTTTTCAGACTTTTCCTGTTGGTTACACGACAAAAGGTACCCGCGTGCCAAATTTCAAGTTTCCAGCACTTCTAGAACTATGTTAGAATTTGTATACATCCATCAGTGAGTGAGTGAGTGGTTTCACATGCGGCTGTATAAGTATTTAGATAACCGTTAGAGATACAAGAAAAAGTGACTGGACCTTTCTTGTCGAAAATTTAATTTTCTCTTTCGATTATGCCATCAGATTTAAGCTACGACCTATTAATTTAGGCAGTGCAGAGCTTAGGACAAAAGACTGCACTGGGCAGTTTAAAAATGTCACGTAAAACTTAAAAAATCAATACTTAAAACGCGTTTTGCGGCCAAACCAATGGAGATAGAGTAAAGAGTTACTGGCACATTTTTGTAGATCACCTCATTTCCTAACTCCAACGCTTGTCTTATTTCGATCTCAGACCAATGGTTTCGCCGCTATCGAGCCCGAAAACAAAAGTTTCAGGTAAAAATTACAAAAAAATTGCACATAATCACGTTTTTCGGCTGAACCACTGGAGGTAGAGCAAAAAGTCACTGGACCTTTTATTTAGATCGCGCAATTTGCTAATTTGATGGGTCAATCAGATTTGAGCTACGACCTACCGTTCGGCCACTATCAGGCTCGAAACTTTATTTTAAGCAAAAAAATTTCTGGAATGTCAAACATTCCCGCGTTTTGACGCTTAACCAGACGAGATAGGACAAAAAGTCACTGGACCTTTTTTGTAGTTCACTTCATTCCTGACTAACGATTTTTCGTCAGATTGAAGCTAGCTCCAACGGTTTCACCCGCTATCAGGCTTACAAGAAATGCCTGCAGGGGTAAAGAATGCGCGATTTTTGAGGAATTTTTTTGAGGGGTTTAAAAGTAAAAAAGTCCGGTTTTCAGACTTTTCCTCCGGGTCATATTGTGAAAGGTACCTGCGTGCCAAAATTTCAAGTTTCCAGCACTTCTAGAACTATGTTAGAATTTGTATACATATATCAGTCAGTCAGTTTCACATGCGGCTGTATAGTATATTAGATAAACAAGCTAGCACTGAGCTCGAAAGGCGATAAAATAATTGTTCTATAAAATAAGATTGATACAATACCGTATGGTTATAAAAAAGAAACAAAATCTGATATATTATATGAATTAAATAAACTGTTTAAAAATTAAAAATAACCTTTGCTAACGCTCAGCCAATTCGCGATGTGCTCAATTAGCCACTTACACTAGTAACTGATTTACGAACTAATATAAATTCAATATGAAACTGTTATTAATTGTACCAATTCTATTCGGAAAAAAATAAAAAAAACCCTTAAAATTACCAATTCACAAAAAAAAAGATTTTGCCATTGAGAGCGTATAACAGGCTTACGGAAAGGTTATACGACAAAAAGCTACTGAACCTTTTTTGTAGATCCTATTAATGGCTATTTAATAAAGTGTTTAAGTTTAAGCTAGGATAAACGGGTTAACCAATATCGTCTCCAGTAAAAACATTTCCACGTCAAAATGACAAAAATATTAGCATTTATTGGCCAAACCGATAGAGATAGGGCAAAAAGTCACTGGACCTTTTTTGTAGATCGTCTTATTTTGTAATAAAATCCGCTTTTTAATTTACCCTAACTTTAAAGATTCTGCCGATATAGAACCCAGAAACAAAATTCTGCAGTAAAACTTGAAAAAGCGACACATTTAAATGCGTTTCCCGGCCAAACCATTAAGTATAGGGTAAAATGTTACTGGACCTTTTTTGTAGATCGCGCCGTTTCCTAAATCCCATTGAAAATTTGTTTTGAGCTGCGACCAACGGTTCGGCCGCTATCGAGCCTGGAAGGTAAATGATTAAGTGAAAATTGTGAAAATTTTACACATAATTGCGTTTTGCGGCCAAACCAATAGAGATAGAGCAAAAATCCACTTGACCTTTTTTTGTAGATCACTCCATTCCCGACTAACGATTTTTCCTCAGATCCGAGCTAGCTCTAACGGTTCGCCCGCTATCGGGCTTCAAAGAAAAGCCTGCAAGAGTGAAAAGTGCGAAAGTTTGCCAATTTTTTTGAGGGGTTTAAAAGTAAAAATATCCGGTTTTCAGACTTTTCCCGGTGGTTTGAAGGTAAAAGCTACGTGCGTTCAAAATTTGGTGTTTCCAGCACTTCTAGAAGTGGGTTAGAATTTCGTATACCCTATCAGTCAGTGAGTTACATATGCGGCTGTATATATTAGGGATAAACAAGCTAGCACTGAGCTCGAAAGGCGATAAAATAATTGTTCTATAAAATAAGATTGATACAATACCGTATGGTTATAAAAAAGAAACAAAATCTGATATATTATATGAATTAAATAAACTGTTTAAAAATTAAAAATAACCTTTGCTAACGCTCAGCCAATTCGCGATGTGCTCAATTAGCCACTTACACTAGTAACTGATTTACGAAACTAATATAAATTCAATATGAAACTGTTATTAATTGTACCAATTCTATTCGGAAAAAATAAAAAAACCCTTAAAATTACCAATTCACAAAAAAGATTTTGCCATTGAGAGCGTATAACAGGCTTACGGAAAGGTATACGACAAAAAGCTACTGAACCTTTTTTGTAGATCCTATTAATGGCTATTTAATAAAGTGTTTAAGTTTAAGCTAGGATAAACGGGTTAACCAATATCGTCTCCAGTAAAAACATTTCCACGTCAAAATGACAAAATATTAGCATTTATTGGCCAAACCGATAGAGATAGGGCAAAAAGTCACTGGACCTTTTTTTGTAGATCGTCTTATTTTGTAATAAAATCCGCTTTTTTAATTTACCCTAACTTTAAAGATTCTGCCGATATAGAACCCAGAAACAAAATTCTGCAGTAAAACTTGAAAAAGCGACACATTTAAATGCGTTTCCCGGCCAAACCATTAAGTATAGGGTAAAATGTTACTGGACCTTTTTTGTAGATCGCGCCGTTTCCTAAATCCCATTGAAAATTTGTTTTGAGCTGCGACCAACGGTTCGGCCGCTATCGAGCCTGGAAGGTAAATGATTAAGTGAAAATTGTGAAAATTTTACACATAATTGCGTTTTGCGGCCAAACCAATAGAGATAGAGCAAAAATCCACTTGACCTTTTTTGTAGATCACTCCATTCCCGACTAACGATTTTTCCTCAGATCCGAGCTAGCTCTAACGGTTCGCCCGCTATCGGGCTTCAAAGAAAAGCCTGCAAGAGTGAAAAAGTGCGAAAGTTTGCCAATTTTTTTGAGGGGTTTAAAAGTAAAAATATCCGGTTTTCAGACTTTTCCCGGTGGTTTGAAGGTAAAAGCTACGTGCGTTCAAAATTTGGTGTTTCCAGCACTTCTAGAAGTGGGTTAGAATTTCGTATACCCTATCAGTCAGTGAGTTACATATGCGGCTGTATATATTAGGGACTCGCCTTCGGCTCGCTGGGGGCTACGCCCCCAGGCCCCCTTTCGGGTATTAGCCAAATTCGGGGAAAAGAATGATTTGGTGATAGGTAAAATTCGGACATTATGTCATACCAGGAAATTCCCAGGGGTAGGTTGTAACTTTACCAGGGGTTAAGACATCAGGGTGTTATCGGGTCATACCAGGAACTTCCCAAGGGGGGTTAAGAGATTTGGTTATAGGTAAAATTCAGACATGAGGACATGCCAGAAAATTCCCTGGGGGGGTTGTAACGTTACCGGGGGTTAAGGCATCAGGGGGTGATCTGGTCATAACAGGAACTTCCCAAGGGGGGTGAAGAGATTTGGTGATTGGTAAAATTCGGACGTGAGGTCATGCCAGGAAATTGCCTGGGGGGGTATAATGTTACCGGGGGAGTTAACACATCAGGAGGTTTA
The DNA here is from genome assembly GCF_021130785.1 of Homalodisca vitripennis. Lineage (NCBI taxonomy): Eukaryota > Metazoa > Arthropoda > Insecta > Hemiptera > Cicadellidae > Homalodisca > Homalodisca vitripennis. The sequence goes on from NW_025778124.1 coordinate 60,727, forward strand.
ATTTACTCAGGAGGTTATCTGGTCATACCATGAAGTCGCCGGAGGGGGGTAAATGTTACCGGGGTTAATGACACACGTGTGCCAATTTTACAGGGTTGCTCAGGAGTTAATATAGCCATGCCAGGAAATTCCCAGAGGGTAATGTTACAGGGGAAATGTTATGTCCGAGCTTAAGATTACTGGTTTGGGAGTGAAAAATTGACCAACTTTATCTACTTTTCCAAATTAATAATTTTCGTCAGATTGAAGCTAGCTCCAACGGTTCACCCGCTATCAGGCTTACAAGAAATGCCTGCAGGGGTAAAGAATGCGCGATTTTTGAGGAATTTTTTTGAGGGGTTTAAAAGTAAAAAAGTCCGGTTTTCAGACTTTTCCTCCGGGTCATATTGTGAAAGGTACCTGCGTGCCAAATTTCAAGTTTCCAGCACTTCTAGAACTATGTTTAGAATTTGTATACATATATCAGTCAGTCAGTTTCACATGCGGCTGTATAGTATATTAGATTAGATAACCGTTAGAGATACAAGAAAAAGTGAATGGACCTTTCTTGTCGAAAATTTGATTTTTTTCTTTCGATTATGCCATCAGATTTAAGCTACGACCTATAATTTAGGCAGTACAGAGCTTAGGACAAAAGGCTGCACTGGGCAGTTTAAAAATACCACGTAAAACTTAAAAAATCAATACTTTAAAACGCGTTATGCAGCCAAACCGTTGAGGATAGGGCAAAATGTTACTGAACATTTTTTGTAGATCACGCAATTTCTTAAATCCTTTTAAAAATTTGTTTTGAGCTACGACCAACCGTTTAGCCGCTATCGAGCCCGAAAGGTAAATTTTTAGGCGAAAATTTCCAAATATTTTCACTTAATCACGTTTTGCGGCCAAACCAATGGAGATAGAGTAAAGAGTTACTGGCACATTTTTGTAGATTACCTCATTTCCTAACTCCAACGTCTGTCTTATTTCGACCTCCGTCCAATGGTTTCGCCGCTATCGAGCCCGAAAACAAAAGTTTCACGTAAAAATTACAAAACAATTGCACATAATCACGTTTTTTTTTCGGCCGAACCACACTGGAGATAGAGCAAAAAGTTACTAGGACCTTTTCTGTAGATCGCGCAATTTGCTAATTTGATGGGTCAATCAGATTTGAGCTACGACCTACCGTTCGGCCACTATCAGGCTCGAAACTTTATTTTAAGCAAAAAAATCTCTGGAATGTCAAACATTCCCGCGTTTTGTCGCTTAACCACACGAGATAGGACAAAAAGTCACTAGACCTTTTTTGTAGTTCACTTCATTCCTGACTAAACGATTTTTCGTCAGATTGAAGCTAGCTCCAACGGTTCACCCGCTATCAGGCTTACAAGAAATGCCTGCAAGGGGTAAAGAATGCGCGATTTTTGAGGAATTTTTTTGAGGGGTTTAAAAGTAAAAAGTCCGGTTTTCAGACTTTTCCTCCGGGTCATATTGTGAAAGGTACCTGCGTGCCAAATTTCAAGTTTCCAGCACTTCTAGAACTATGTTAGAATTTGTATACATATATCAGTCAGTCAGTTTCACATGCGGCTGTATAGTATATTAGATAAACAAGCTAGCACTGAGCTCGAAAGGCGATAAAATAATTGTTCTATAAAATAAGATTGATACAATACCGTATGGTTATAAAAAAGAAAACAAAATCTGATATATTATATGAATTAAATAAACTGTTTAAAAATTAAAAATAACCTTTGCTAACGCTCAGCCAATTCGCGATGTGCTCAATTAGCCACTTACACTAGTAACTGATTTACGAACTAATATAAATTCAATATGAAACTGTTATTAATTGTACCAATTCTATTCGGAAAAAATAAAAAAACCCTTAAAATTACCAATTCACAAAAAAGATTTTGCCATTGAGAGCGTATAACAGGGCTTACGGAAAGGTATACGACAAAAAGCTACTGAACCTTTTTTGTAGATCCTATTAATGGCTATTTAATAAAGTGTTTAAGTTTAAGCTAGGATAAACGGGTTAACCAATATCGTCTCCAGTAAAAACATTTCCACGTCAAAATGACAAAATATTAGCATTTAATTGGCCAAACCGATAGAGATAGGGCAAAAAGTCACTGGACCTTTTTTGTAGATCGTCTTATTTTGTAATAAAATCCGCTTTTTAATTTACCCTAACTTTAAAGATTCTGCCGATATAGAACCCAGAAACAAAATTCTGCAGTAAAACTTGAAAAAGCGACACATTTAAATGCGTTTCCCGGCCAAACCATTAAGTATAGGGTAAAATGTTACTGGACCTTTTTTGTAGATCGCGCCGTTTCCTAAATCCCATTGAAAATTTGTTTTGAGCTGCGACCAAACGGTTCGGCCGCTATCGAGCCTGGAAGGTAAATGATTAAGTGAAAATTGTGAAAATTTTACACATAATTGCGTTTTGCGGCCAAACCAATAGAGATAGAGCAAAAATCCACTTGACCTTTTTTGTAGATCACTCCATTCCCGACTAACGATTTTTCCTCAGATCCGAGCTAGCTCTAACGGTTCGCCCGCTATCGGGCTTCAAAGAAAAGCCTGCAAGAGTGAAAAGTGCGAAAGTTTGCCAATTTTTTTGAGGGGTTTAAAAGTAAAAATATCCGGTTTTCAGACTTTTCCCGGTGGTTTGAAGGTAAAAGCTACGTGCGTTCAAAATTTGGTGTTTCCAGCACTTCTAGAAGTGGGTTAGAATTTCGTATACCCTATCAGTCAGTGAGTTACATATGCGGCTGTATATATTAGGGACTCGCCTTCCGCTTGCAAATTCGGGGATAAGCGGAATTCGGTGACTGGTTAAGTCCGGACATTAAGTAAATGACAAGGGATTTAAAAATTGACCTTTTTCATAGATTTTTTTCCGGATTCGTAAAAACTTTTTGACTTTGAGGGCATTTTGCGGTTAAACCGTTAGAGATACGACAAAAAGTGGACTGGACCTTTCTTGTTGGAAATTTAATTTTGTCTTTCGATTGTGCCCTCAGATCTGATCTACGACCTATGGTTTAGCCAGAAATGAGCTCGGGAGAAAAAGTCTGCACGGGTCAGCTATCTTGAATTGTTTAGTATAAACATAATAAAAACCGACCTCAAGGCAGTATTTTAAGTCGAACAGGGGGTTTAATATCACCAGGAGACTATCTAGTCAAGGCGAGAAATTCCCTGGGTGGGTGATTAATGTTAAGGAGGTTAAGACAAGAGGGGGTTTAATTTCGTCAGGATATTGTCTGGTCATATGAACAAATTCCCAGGGGGGGTTAAACGTTACCGGGGGATAAGTCTCCAGGGGGTTATCTGGTCATACCAGGATCTTCCCAGGGGGGGGGTTTAAGAGATTTGGTGACTGGTAAAATTCGGACATGAGGTCATGGCAGGAAATTCCCTGGGGGGGTTTAATGTTACCAGGGGGGTTAACACATCAGGGGGTTGAATGTACAGGAGGTTATCAGGTCATACCAGGAAATCCCGGGGGGGGGGGTTAATATTACCTACCGGGGGTTAATGACACACTTGGGCCTTTTTTAGAGGGTATTGTGTCTGTGAACATAATAAATATTCCTCTGTCCCTATCTACTATTGACGCTTAGCTAACGCTCAGCCAACTCCCGAAGTCACTGAAACCTTTTCTGTAGATCACGTGATTTCCTAAATCCCGTTTAAAATTTGTTTTTGAGTTACGACCAACCGTTTAGCCGCTATCAAGCCCGGAATGTAAAATTTTTAGGGCGAAAATGTCCAATATTTTCACTTAATCGCGTTTTGCGGTCAAACTAAGGGAAATATAGTAAAAAGTCACTGGACCTTTTTTGTAGGTCATCTTATTTCCTAAATAAAACGTTAGTCTTATTTTGACCTCCGACACAATGGTTTCGCCGCTATCGACCCCAAAAACAAAAGTTTCGCGTAAAAGTTACAACAAAATTGTACATAATCACGTTTTTCGGCCAAACCAATCGAGATAGGGCAAAAGATTACTGGACCTTTTTCTGTAGATTCGCGCAATTTTGCTAATTTGATGGGTCAATCAGATTTGAGCTACGACCAACGGTTCGGCCGCTATCGGGCTTGAAACATTATTTTTATCGAAAAAATCTCTGGAATTTCAAATGTTCGAGGCGTTTTGTCGCTTAACCATGGAAGATAGAGCAAAAAGTCATTAGACCTTTTTTGTAGTTTCACTTCATTCCTGACTATGAATTTTCCGTCAGATCCGAGCTAGCTCCAACGGTTCGCCCGCTATCGGGCTTACAAAAAATGCCTGCAGGGGTGAAGAATGCGCGATTTTTTGGGAATTTTTTTGAGGGGTTGAAAATGAAAAATTCTCACTTTTCGGGATTTTCCTGGTGGGTTACACGTGGAAAGCTATCTGTGTACCAAATTTCAAGTCTCTCTAACTCATCTGGAAGTAGGTTTAGAATTAGTATAACGTGAGTGAGTGAGTGAGTCAGTCAGTCAGTCAGTTACACAATGCGGTTGTATTTTATATATTAGATAATCTTACAATTACGCATATTGTTTACATATAAATGTATTATTTACCTGCCTAATAAATTTTATTGTGTATCCCGGAGGCCTAGGGTACTTGAAAATTCACCACTTAAAGGTTTTTTACTTGTTAGCGATGAATGGATATGCACTCAATTATCGGGAAGCGTAACTTAATTTCCGCTTTCGGTCGAGAATGCTTCATTACAAATACTTCCTCTGCCTGGAGTAGAGTTATTTCGATCAGAAGTAATTTCCTTGCTTCTATAGCAGAAGCATTTCACATGGTAACACTTCCTTCCAGTCATACCTAAATGAATGTTTTGTTATCTAAAAACACATTAATCCATCCAAAACATCTAGAAAGTTATTGTATGTAAATATTTTTATTTTGAGGCAATTATACATATATACTAGTGCTTCTAGTTGTTCTTTTAATAATATTTTATTTGCATAACTTTATTTAATAAAGTTAATTTTATATGTTGATTTTAATAATCAAATATATATATATATATATATATATATATATAAAATCTAATATAAGTATATATCTTTAAATATATAAATATACAAATTTCGTGGTCACATTGTTAGTTGCCATATTCACTCAGAAACGGCTATCTTAACAGATTTTTACGAATTTTAGATGTACACTAGATAGGTTTTAGAATAGGTTTCTATCTATTTTTCATACCCCTGAGTGATAATGGTGATCTACCAATTAAACTTAAAAGATACAAGTTTTGAAAGCGCCTGAACATTGTAAACTACAACACGAGACAGTCACGTGTATTAAATAGCCAATGACTATTTGAAGACGCTAGTTTATGACGTATATTTGAGTTTAAAATAGATTTTGCTGTTTGAGCTTAAGATTGAATGTTACACAACTTAAAAAATAAAGTACATGTATGTGTAGCATACGTCTTTTTACAATTTCGTTGTGGTTCGCATAACAATTGAGTCTATAACAAAAATTTTAATCTTCCACAATTCAATTTATTAATAGGAGCAGTAATGTCCGCCAACAAGTAATTTTTCATATTTATTAAACGTTACTTGAATTATTGTGTGTTTGTATAATTAACCTGATTTTTATTGATACCTTGCATAATAGAACTGTTACAAACATGTGATTGAACTTTTCTTTACAACTACTAAAAACTGTATTAACCAAATCCTAATCCTAATAATTTTATAAATGGGAAAGTCCCTTTTATTTGTTTGGTTTATTTTCGCGCAAAAACTATTAATCCAGTTTGCGCTAAAAATTTAACATGGGCATTCTTAGGGTCCCATTCTTATTTTGAAAATCTCCGCGCTCCACCCCACTGGTCGTTAAAGTAGCAACAAAATCCCGCCTTGGTCTCTAAAATTGCGAAATATTAATTGAAAATTCATTTTTAATGTAATCAACTGTTCTGTGTATAGCATTGTTTTGTTATTTTCAATTTGTTTACATTTTATAGTAAGGTAGAAATATTTTTAACACCGTTTTAGATTTTAAAGATTAGGTAAGTAATCTTATATTTTACAAAATTCCCCAAAACATAAGGTGGTAAGAATTTAAACACGAATAATGAATGACTTTGAAGCCGTCGGCAAGAAACTACGCTAGATGAAAGTTCGCTGGACTGAGTGCTAATGTAATAATTCCAGTTCTAAATGTTCTAATACATTAACAATATTTCTCAGTTAATGAAAAAAAGTTAATAAAGACCTTTTATTTACATCTAAAGACAGAATATAATTTAATGAATTAGACAAAATAATTTGTTTATTTATTTCCGTCATAGTTAACAGTGATCAATGCATCTTCCCCTCATAAACCACATCCTTACATACTTACAATAGTTTATTCATTTTTTTTCAAAAAAAATAATCTATAAAAAGAATTTACTTGGCAAAATATATACTATCCTGCCCGGCAAACTTTGTTTTGCCATATATTTTATATCTAGAGATTATTTTAGTAGAAAGAAATAAATAAATTATTATATATATATACTGTATATATATATATATATATATATATATATATATATATATATATATAATTATATATATGCATCAATATTTCAATATAATTTATTTTTGTATGGAACAAATATGTAACATTTTTTAGTCTGAAATTGCATTGCGTTTAAGGGGGTTTCGGTAGGTTAAAAATTAAAAAATTATAAATTTTTTTTTATTTCAATTTATTTTTCTGTGTTGTTTTCTGAACATTTTGACATAAAAATTATTTAATTCTGACAATGGGAAGTATTTAAAAAAAATATAACAACATATTGTCTGCACAGCTGCAATTTTTACCAGAATTGTATCTATGGTAACGACAATACTATTATTTATTTGTTATAATAACTAGCATCCAGAAACAGTTGTTTTTCTTTCAATGGTTGGCTAACCTGAAGTATTGTGCCAATAAACAGCAGACAAGAGAAGTAAGAAAAACATTGTTTGTTTTACATTCATGAGTTTATTCTTTATTGTGAAGACTCAAAAAGTAAATACACATTACAATTATTTTTCTAAAGTGTTGTGTCTAGTGTTTTAGAAGAATATATTATTCAAAATGCCTAGGGAGTACTAGTGTTTTCAAGAAAAGGAAACGAGTATTTTGTAAAAAGAAGACAGTAGTAGAAACTGAAATTAGGCATAGTCCTAATGCTGATGTTTTGGAAGATATGACTAGTCTAGATGAAACCAGTTTAGTGCTTCAAAAGCAAGACTAGGAAATATTTCCAATAACTACCAATCTATTGTTGATGGTGAGCCCTAGTCTAGCCTATGAAATAGTTGATTTGAATAGTTTGTTGAAAATAATTTCTAATATAGCAGTTTGTAAAACATTGCCATGAAAGCAATTGATTTCAAAGTCGGTAGGCGTGTTGGACTTTTCTTTTCAGGTGATTTTACATGTTCAGGTTGTAGTACAAAGACATTAGCTTCATATGAAAATTGCTGTACTTTACCTGATAATCCATCACACAATAAAATGTATGATCTAAATGTTAGGTTAGTGTACGGTATGCGTACTATTGGAAGGGGCCAGGTCGCTTGTGAAACTCTTTGCGGCGTGCTAAACTTGCCTAAACCTCCTACAAAGTTTAGTGAAATACATTAGAGTTCTAGGGTCTACAGCTGAGGATATATGTTTTTCATTTATGAAAGAGGCTGTAGAAGAAGCAGTGAAAATAAATGATGGAAATAGGGATTTGTGTGTTGCCATCCGACGGCACTTGGCAAAAGCGTGGACATACATCTCAAAATGGCGTTGTAACTGCTGCAAGTGTTGATACTGGTAAAGTTGTAGATGTCGTCATACTGTATAAGTACTGTCGTTGTAGAGGCAAGTTTACTGGCCATCATGATGATAAATTGCAGTGCTAATTACCAAGGAGTAAGTGGGGGTTATGGAAGTGGAAGTGGTAGGAGCCTGTAAAATATTTCAACGATCCGTTCCAACTCTATATTGAATATCTTGGAGACGGCGACTCTAAAGGGTTTTGCTAGTGTATTAGAAAGCATGCCTTATGGTAATGACTGTCCAGTTACAAAAATTAGAGTGCATTGGACATGTCCAAAAGCGTATGGGCACACGCCTAAGGACATTAAAACTAAAAGAAGGTAAGGCAAAACAAATTGATGGAAAAAACCTTAGGCGGTCGCAACCGACTAACAGATGCTGCTATATTATCAATTCAGAAATACTACGGATTAGCCATACGCAGAAATACAGGTAATTTGAATGACATGAAGCAAGCTATATGGGCAGAATACTACCATTTACTATCAAGTAACTCTAATCCTCAAACATGGACTTTACCCGAAAGGGAGTGATAGTTGGTGTAAAATATCAAAATCATTGGTCCAAAATGAAAAATATGATCATGAAAAACATTTTCACCTACCACTTGCCATAATGGAGAGGCTAAAACCTATTTTCAAAGATCTTAGTGCTCCTGACCTTCTAAAAAAAGTGCTTACATGGTAAATCACAGAATCCCAATGAGTCTGGTGAACCAAATAATTTGGACTCGCCTACCGAAAACCGTGTTTGTAAGCATTCACACCAACTTCACTTAGGTGTATATGATGCCATCAATACTTTTAATAAAGGAAACATAGCAAGGTGTATGGTATTTAAGAAACTGGGATTGATTTTTGGGCAGAATTTTTGTGATGCTATGAAAAATAAAGATATATCCCGGCTAAAAAAGGCTCAGCGCCATGATCTCGGAAGTTGCAAAAAGAAGCAGACAATCCCGTGATAGTGCTAAAATGAAGTTGGACGATGAATGGGAAGATTTGGAGGATCCTGATGATCCCAGTTATGGAGCAGGGATGCCATTAACTTCATTTACATATTACCAAGTAAGACCAAATGTATATTTTAACTTTAACGTTGATTTCCCGGAATTTAATTTTTTTCTTACTTATGTACCTTTATCTCAGGAAGTATTAGATGGATCATTATGAAAAAAAACCACTTGTACATGCCACCAATATACACATTTTAAGAGCGTAAAATTGTAAAAAAAAATCTTTTATAATTACGCAAAAAAATAAATAACATAAAATTTTTTCAAAAAAAACATTTATTTTTAAAAAAAATCTTTTTTAATGAAATTTTCTTAAAAACCAAAATGTTTTGCGCTCTATATTTCATGATAAGGACCTAAAAAATAACACATAAAAATTTTACTGTAATCGAACCAGTTGTTCCTTAGAAGAAGGTACATAA
>NW_025778125.1:0-133150 GCF_021130785.1 Homalodisca vitripennis
GCATAATAAAATACATACATACATTTACATAGTATAAATAAAAAAAAAATGTTCTTACATGAAGTAACTACAATATGTTTATTTTAAGATGCAAAAACAGTCTCAATAAAAGGTAATATAACTTAAAAAAACTGTATTTAAGACAAAACAAATAGGAACCCCATAGGTAAAACCAGTATTGGGATCTCCATCACTTAACTAAAACAAAAAAATCAGCTAGCAGCGACACGCAACTCGTATTAGGAAAAAAATAATTTTACTCAAAAAAATAATCTCTGTTTAATAACTCTGTGCATTACACAACTAAAATTATCCCTTAAAAAAAGTAGCTGTACAACAATAACAAAATAAACTATTATTACAGAGGGAATAAAAAAAATATAATAATAATAATAAAATATACACTAGAATTCTACACAAATTCTACACCCATTTAAATTGTGACATTTAACCAGTTGTCTATATTTTGTTGCTCAAACAAACAAATTTTTAGACATTTCCAAGAACTCCATTTAGTTTTGTAAATTGTTTTATTTTCGGAGTTATTAAATTAAACAAACGCGGTGCCCACACTAGTATAAAACTTTTGATGTACTGTTAAATGAGACTTTGGCACAAACACTACTTGATATTTTCTTAAATTATAGGTTGTTTGGCGAGCCACAGAAAATGAGGTGCTTCTAATGTAAAATATTTTTAGTAACTTTAAAAATGTATAAATGACGCAGTGGAAGAATCTTTAGGTTTGAGAAAATTGGCCATGTAAGTTCAAATTTTTCTCTAAGCACGATTAGTCTCATGAAATTTTTTGAAAAATTATAGTGGGATACAAAGTTGAGCAGTAGGTCCCTCCCCAGCATGTAATGCCATAAGAAAGCCTAGAGCCAACGAGAGCATGGTAAACCCCAACCAACACTTCAACACTCCTACACATCTGCTGAAGTAAATACATGCTCCTTAGACTAAGATACAACTCTTTTTTTCAATTTTTTTATATGTTCCTTCCAGGTAAAAACTACAATCAATAACCAAACCCAAGTATTTTATACTCTTAACTTGTTCTAATTGTAAACAATTACAATCATTACGATGTAAATGAAAACATCCGAAATCATGAAATTTCAATGGTTTGTTAAAAGTTAAAACATTTTTCAGACTAAATATTATAAATTTGGTTTTTTCACTAAGAATCATTGAAATGTTTATCAAACCACAACCCTCAAATAATATAAATTCTCTTGACATATCACTATGCAAAGCCTCAAGGTCAAAGTTCTCATAAATAAAAGCAGCATCATCCGCAAAAAGCAACGATTTCTGCCCTTAAAGCGTCCATCGCACAAATCGTTAATGTACATTAAAAAAGGATAGGCCCCAAGACTGAGCCCTGAGGCACTCCAAAAACAACAGAACCTGCATTACTTAGGGTATTGCCAATTCGAACCCTTTGCTCCCCTCTCAGAAAGATAGCTGGAAAACCAGTCATGTGATAATCCCCTAATACCCGCTATTCACAGCTTCTCCAACAATATTTTATGATTAATTGTATCGAAAGCTTTTGTTATGTCAACGAATAATGCAGAAACATTTTTATTATTGTTAATTGAGCTATAAACAGCCTCCATAAAATAAAGTAAGGCATCCTCAGTAGACATGCCTTCTCGGAAACCAAACTGGTTGTTACTGAAAAAGTTATGTTTTTATTTAAAAAGTCAACTAAACGCCTTTTGACTATCTTCTCAGGTACTTTAGCAAATACTGACAACATTGATATTGGGCCGGAAACAATTGGGCTGTGTACAATCCCCCTTTTAAAAAAATGGTGTCACAATTGCCTTTTTTAAGCAAAGTGGAAACTCCCCAGTTGACAAACTAAAAATTATACAGGTTATTCTAGAACATTTACAATATTAGGTGCTATACATTTAAGAACTGTAGAGCCTATCATATCAAAACCTGGTGCTTTAATTGTTCTTCAAGCTCGCAAACCATTTGTAGGATCTCTACAGTAGATGTTGGACACATAAAAAATAATTCTAAGTTATTTTTTTTAATGAATGTGGTTGTTATAATCAGTGACTAAATCAAGATAATCATTATTTTAACTTGTGTTTGTAATTTATGTGTAACACTTAAAAAATGATGATTAAATTCATTAGCTATTTTGAAAACTATCAGTGACCATACTATTCGCTCAAAAAAAATTCATTTATATCCCTTCTATTTTGTCGCTCTCCAATCAAACTATTCACTACTTTCCATTGAGATTTCATATCATTTGAGGCATTGTTAAACTGAGATCTATAGTAAAATTTGTTGGTAGTTTTAGTCTAAGTTTAGTCGGTTTCTAACATTAACATAATACCTTCTTAATTTATCATTATTCGGATGGTTCATTAGCAATCTGTATATTTTTTTCCTCTTTTGTAACCTTACCAGTTATTCCGTCAAGTAGCCCAAGGTTTTAGTTTAGATATTTTTTTTTTATTTAATATCCTTTGGGACTTTGAAGCTTCTAATTTTGATTCTAAAATATTTAAGAAAGATTGAAACGCATCTGACAAATTATTCTTAGTAAAAAAATCAGCCCAATCCACTGTACTGAGTTCCACACACAAGCCTATTCATGTTTATTTTTACTGTAGCATTCTGCAACCTTTCTTGAAACAGACGATAAAAGTAATAGAAAAAACAACTTTTGAGTGATCCGTGATGTCATAGTGAAAAACTTTAGCTTTAATTCAAAATTAATGGAGCTATTATTCAAGAACCGTACAAAAACATGGTCCAAACAAGTAGCCGAATTTCCACTTATGCGAGTAGGCTGATTAATTAAACTAATCATACCCTTGCTAGCTAAAAGGCTTAAATAATTATCAATATCTACGGTCTAACACAAAATGTTGCAATTAATATCCCCAGCATAAACAATATTACGACCATTCAAATATGTTAAAATAGTATCTAAATCAATAATAAATTCAAATTTTGGCCAGTACGGTGAATCCTTCCCGGTCATTGACCCTGACGTCCAGCTGTAGAAATGTCAGCTTACTGAACAGCTATCTCTCTCACTCCACTGCACTGATAACAGTCTTGGACAAAAATTACTGTAACCCCCTGCCCTGTAACTCCCTCAATAAACTTTGCAAAAGCGTTGTAAACCTTCTATTTTGTATAGATTTAATTCTACTTTACTAATCCACGTTTCTGTTAAAATAATCATATCAGGGAAATAGGCTAGCTGACTCTAGGTCGCTTTAAAAAGATATTAAAGTTTTGTCCTCATACTTTCTAATGTTTTTGATTAACTATGGTAAACATGCTATTATTGGTATAAAAAAATTAAAATAAACAAAAAAAAAACTCTGAGCCACTTATTTTGGAGCCTTAGTATATTAAAAACAAGCTTTAAACAGGAATAAAAATTGTAGGCCTACCCACTACACAGTAAGCAGAATATATAGACCCACTGTTGTTAATTAAATACAGAAAACAAAACATTCAAACAGTATTCACCCCTCATATAATCCTGAATAAACCTAAAACCTACATCTTTACCAGACTTATATAAGATAATACATGTGAAAAAATAAGTTAACTTACAATACAACAGAGAAAAACAAAACTAATCTCACAGTTTGGCTTGATCTGCTTGAGAAGTTATCACTTTCACAGGTGCTTTTTCAGCCTTTCTCATAAGGATCTTGCCTCCCCGTATCCATAAGTATGTGTATTGTTTTTCTCCTTTCACAACTCTGGCGGCATTCAGAAGTCGGCGCCTTCCGGGACATAGGCTTTCATTTATGTAGATAGGCTGAGCAGGGCTTGCTGTTAGGCCCTATGTGGTGAGTAGAAAAATTCCTCTTCACACGTCTTCGTTGCAGCAGAGATTCAGCGTCCATACGTCGAGTCATCTTAACTATTATTCCGGGAGGTTTGTCAGTTCCATCCCTACTTCGTAACCTGTGGCAAGCACTAACCATAGAATTATCAATGGTTAGATCTAATGCCTTCCCCACCGACTTGACTACTTTCCAACACTTGTTCGCCTTTTTCAACTGGCACACCATGTATTTCGATAGTGTCCCTTCTCGAATATTGTTCACTGTCCTCCATACGGCTTTCGAGCATAGACACTCTGTTCTTTAGTTCACTATTTTTCAGCAGTTAGTTTGTTTACAAGCTCTAGCAAAGCCACCATTTCTTCATTCTGTTTACTGACTAAACTTTTAGTTTCCCTTATTACCTCAAAGGTAGTGTTGATTGACTTACCTAGATTAGTTTTCAATCCCCTTTAAGTCCTTTCAGAGGCCAGACACAAGACTGTAGATATCGTCATACGTTATTGACGATCCGGATCTAGACTCAATAGCCATACTCTTACAACGCTCCTTCGAGCAAGGAGAGCACCGCCAGATATATTGGTTATCTTCATAATATTTAATGTCTTCAGGAGTCAGATCAACACACATGCCATGAAAAGGCTTTTTATATTCAACACAGTCCACTTTAACAGAGTTCTTGCCAGTCTTAGATATGGGCTTCAAACACTTAGCACAATCTGCCATGATGTAGGCAAATATTAGACTTAGGCTAGCAGAAATTGAAAATAAATAAGCAACAATAGATAAATAGGTCACAAATAAAATATACTTCACAACCGAAATAACGAGTTTTGAGCTCAAAACATCGCACAGAACACAATGACTTGTAACTTTTGAGGTTATGTTAGCGAGCACTGCTACACACACGTCTGTCTGCTGCCGTGACTGACTCATGACTGATTTTTATACATTATTTTAATTTGTATGATGATTACTATCAGCCACAGATGTTTTGGCACCCTTTTTGTTGAACACCCTGCATATATGAATATTGATTTGTAAAATCAAGTTAAACTGTAAATGTTTTACTAAAATATAATTCATCCTACAGTTAACCATAAAATAAATACAACATTTTAACACATATATACTACATATATAAATCACAACACTAAGTTTGAACCAGCTGGATTTTGTAAAAATAGGAATTCGAAGTGCAAACCCTTTCAGTTGCGTTAATCTGACATAAAATCCAGCTTTCATCGTGTTTCATATAAATCCAAATGCATGAACATGTAGGTGTTGAAGTTTCAAGAGCACTTCTTGAACTAAACTTGTCCCAGTTTTATATATTATTCCCACTATAATATATTCAATAAACAAGGATTTGTTTCAGTTCGCTGAAATTACAGTTAAGCAGGGATGGCGTTCTCAGCTTATAATACGAAAATAAGTATTTCTTTTAAACTGTTAGGATCAAATAACCAATAAAACGATAATTTATACATTCTGTATCATTATTAACTACTCACCCTATGAAGTAATAAGCGATAAGCTGTTATAATTTTACTGGTTAAAATGTTAAAACTGTTTTAAACGGAACTTAAGTTACCCAAAAATAAATGCAGGGAATAGTCATGGTCCTTTATTGACCTATTCTCTTAACAGTATAAAATATGTTTATTTTTACCCCATACATAGTACGTAGCCTGATAGTTATTTGTATTTCAATCCTGAAAGGGGGCATCACTTGTCTTGTTTATTGTTGCCGAAACCATATGTTTCACCAACCGTACGGACTGAAATATCCCTCATTTTTACAACCTTGTCACATACTTGCCTGTCCAGCTCCGGAAATCGAAATTAAGTACCACTCGTTTCTATATTCAAGGTTTTGTTGTTGTAGATTCAAAATGTATGTGCAGCGTAGCCTAGGTTTATGTTATTTTTCACAGTAACCATAAGAATAATACTCATTTGGTTAACTGCTACAGAATACTTAAGCTAATTTAAATAATATTATATTTGTATATCAAGATTCATGTGAAATAATTGGACATAAAAATAAATAAAAATATACATAATTCGAATCCATATATTTGTATTTATGTTTATGTGTGTGTATATATATATATATATAATATTACTATATCGAATACTCTACAAAATATTTCAATTCAATATTGAAAATTTTAATAAAACAATTTATAGGAAGTAAAAAGTTTATTACTTGGGGTTTATTTCGTACTCCCTTCTTAAATAATACAGAAACAAAAAAAAACCAGTACCTCAGTCAGGTAGAGGTTTTGAATACCCGATATCTGATACTCGTATAATTTTTAATGTTAGATATAGAATAACACTGCCTTAGCATATTACTTTTACTAGTTATCTGTTTTAGATGGTATAGAAAGTACTCTCGTGAGACTAAATTTGAACTTTGGAACTCAGCGCTACAGTTTAATGTATTTAAAATTTCCAAACTTCATATAAGTGTAGACTGTATGAGGTTTAATTAACAACAAATATGTAAAAAAAACTATAATATTTAATTAAATCACAATACATAAACCAAGAACTAATTTTGACATTAGATCTAAATATTCATACTGTGGTTAAATGCTGAATTGATATTATACCATAATTTTAATTTCTTTTATTATTTCGTAAATTACTGAGTTTTCTGTTGACAGGTTATAGCGGTTCTGTCAGAGATTAAAAGACATTGACTTTTTTTGTTATTGGCCATACTAGCGTGTGTTTGTAAGAATATTAGTCTTTCTTAGTGGAATGTATAAACTTCCAACAATAATTTTGGTAAGTAGGATGCATGTAAGAATATTTTTAAATCTCAGGCTCCAGACCATGCTTTCTAGAAAATATAGTGATAATACTACATTTTTATACGCTATGAAATTGTATTTAACTTATAGTAAATTGTATTAATGCTATAACTAATTTGCAACTCGTGGACGAGGTATGAGTTTACCACATCACGTTTCATATAACAGGCGGATAGTAATTAAGCAGCAAATAAATATGAATTCTCCGGTTATGCAAGATATATATATATATATATATATATATATATATATATATAGTGAACTGTTGTGTACGGATTACGGGGAATCGGAATAAAAGACTGAATTAGTTTACATCATCGACTGTGCTCGGTTAAGGTTGGAGGGTAACAGAGAGAGAGACAAGGGCAGGACACTGGAAGTGGTAGGTGGTGTGATCTGGTGGCGTGATGAGAACAGCCAATGGCATTTATTCAAACTAATCACCCCATATGACGTCACAGCATCATAGATCATACAGTTGGTCTTTGGCTGTGGCTTTAACTTGCCAGTAACAATTTATAATATGTATAATAATTATCATTATAATTATTATTGTAATTCAATACATTACATTTCCTCCCTTCCAAATTTCAAAATAAATTGAATTCACACAAGTCATAGATAAATTAAACAATACAAGTGTAATAATAAATATATAATAAACACATATAAATATAAATAACACATATCATTATTAAATGTCATCCTTAAGTACTGTAAGTTATTTACAAGTTTAATTTCTCTACAGGTTTCCTAATACGAGTTGGGTATCTGTTTGTATGATCAGCTGTTCTAGTGACAGGAGAAGGAACAGCTGAGGGTAGAGAAAGACGTGGTCTAGAATGAGGGGTAGTGATGTGACATGGAGAGGTATGATGCGGTGAGGAGGGGGAGAGACCAGCTGATCTAGTGAGGTCAGTGTTACTAATTCTGACTGGGCTTGGAGTTGGCGGACACTGAGCGCCTGTCTCACGCTCCGCAACTGTACGGTCCTGAGATGGTGGAATTTGACTGTCACTGTCAACAATACTACTGTGTAGTCCTATCAGCTGATCAATATGTCTACTCCAAAATTAGACCAGTTTTTGTCATAACAGAATACATTACATTATTTAACTGTTTTATTACAATGCCCTCTATCCATTTGTCTTTAGAGCGATAATCTCTCACTAATACAGATTGATTAGGAAATAGAATTCTCGTTTTTCTACCGCCAAAATATTCTTTTTGTTTGTCCTGTTTTAATTGCACAGTTTCTGGCTATATTAGGTCTGAGTAAATCTAGCCTGCATCTTAGTGGTCTATTAAACATTAATTTGGCAGGTGTCTCGTTAGTAGTGCTATGAACGGAGTTTCTGTAATCAAATAACATCCTATTCAAGGCTACTTTAGTATCAATATTTTCTTGAAAAGCCAATCTTATTTTACGTTTAGCATACTTAACTGAGTTCTCAGCCTGACCATTAGACTGAGGATGATAAGCTGGTGAAAATGTATGTCTTATACCATTAAGTTGCATGAAATTTTTAAATTCAACTGAGGTAAATGGTGGTCCATTATCACTATGGATAGTGACAGGTAATCCAAATCTAGAAAATAGTTCTCTTAACTTTTCTATAGCTAGCTTAGCTGAAGTAGAGCCTACTTCAAATACTTCCAACCACTTAGTGTAAGCATCAATTACTACCAAGTAGGTCTTATCTTTGAAAGGACCCAAGTAATCAATATGCAATCTTTCCCATGGCATAGATGGATAGTGCCAAACATGTAGATTACTCTTACTAGGACTAGAACGTTCCATAAGACAGGAAGAGCAATTGTTCGCTAGGCTTTCAATGTTTTCATCTATATTTGGCCACCAAATATAGGATCTTGCTACTGACTTCATTTTTACAATTCCCAAGTGACTCGCGTGTAACTCATTTAATATGTAGCTACGCAACTTGTTAGGAAACAACAATTCTATATCCCCACATAACAATGCCATGCTCAACTGTTAGCTCGTCCTTCCTTTGGAAATAAGGTAACAATTCCCTATTCTCTCCTGACAAAAAATTTGGCCATCCGTACATCACATAGTTATGTATTTGTTTTATAATAGGATCATTTTGGGTTTCAGCTTTTACATCTTCAAAAGTTAAAGGTACTGAACTTTCAGCGATACAGTGTGAATAGGTACCTTTCCACCTTGGTTCATTGTTATTATTTACAACGTGTTTAGTGCTTAATGGTAAGCGTGATAATGCGTCTGCGTTACCATGCTTTTCTGACCTTACATACTGTACATCAAAATTGTATCCACTTAAAAATAATGCGTATCTTTGTAATCGGCTTGCTGCGAAAACAGGTAAACCCTTTTTCGGTCCAAATATGCTAATTAAAGGTTTGTGATCAGTACACAATGTGAATTTTCGGCCATACAAATATTGATGAAATTTCCTTACTCCATATACTACTGCTAAAGCTTCCTTATCTATTTGTGAATATTGACATTCTGCTGGTGATAAAGTACGAGAGTGGTATGCAATAGGTTTCTCAACGCCTTCAGGGGTTATGATACTAAGTACGCAGCCCAGCCCTGTCGAGCTTGCGTCTACTGCTAGTTTTACAGGCAACTTTGAATCATAATGCGCCAAAACTGGTGCTTTAGTCAAAACATCCTTGACATGGCTAAATGATTTGAGACATTTTTCATCAAAATCAAATGGCACGTCCTTTTTTAACAAGTTGTACCACGGACTCAAGATTGTTGACAAATTTTTGATAAACTTTCCATAATAATTTACCAAGCCAATAAAAGCTTTGACTTGAGTGACAGATTTAGGTACAGGTGCTTGATTTATAGCTTTAATTTTAGATTCAGAGGTATGCAGTCCATCTTTATCGATACTAAAACCAAGATACTCGATTTTGTCTACAAAGAATGTACATTTATCTTTCTTTACGGTAAATCCTTTTTCACTCAGGCGTTTACAAACCTCTTGCAACCTACTTACATGAGTTTCGTTATTAGGTGCGGTGATAAGAATATCATCCATGAACACTGATATGCCTTCTAAATTATGCAAAGATTGTTCAATAACTCTTTGAAATATGCCTGGGGCTGATGAGATTCCATAAGGCATTCTACAATATGAGAAAAGACCCTTATGCGTGCTAATTGTACATAATTTTTGTGACTCACTATCTAACTTTAATTGCATATAGGCTTGACTAAGATCTATTTTAGAGAAACGTTCTCCATGCTGTACACTTGCAAATAAATCTTCTATTCTAGGTATAGGGTACTTGTCTACTTCTAGATACTGATTTAGAGTAACTTTAAAGTCTCCACATAGCCTAATTTCACCGTTCTTTTTTAATACTGGTACAATGGGCGTTCCCCATTCCGAGCTGCTTACTGGAATTAACACTTGTTCGTCAACTAAGCGTTGTAGTTCTTTTTCTACCTCACTTTTCAATGAGAATGGTATCGGTCTTGGCTTAAAATACCTAGGTCTAGCATTTTCTTTTAGATTTAGTTTTACTGGTTCGCCTGTATACTGACCTAGTTTCTCAGTGAACACTTCTGGAAATTGATTAGTTAGCTCGGACGTCATTGTCTCGAAATTAGCCTTGTTATCTATAGGTCTGTTTTATAACACACAAGTTATTTTTTAAACGAAATGTCAACTCCCAGTACTTTAAGCTAATCACGACCCATTAAAGGATGTGAACCTCCTCTAATCACATACAAATCTAAGCATTTATGTATTTTCTCATAGCAAACATCAACATTAACTTTGCCCACAGGTATAATAGGTTCATTAGTGTACGAACTCAAAGTTAGGTCGTTTTCTAACAATTTACAAGAACTAAAATTATTTTCATAAAAATCCTCACTACACACTGTGACACTAGCTCCAGTATCAACTTCAAATATGGTTTCTCGACCTTGCACTAGGACTTTAATCTTAATTGGGTCAACTCTAATTCTTTTACGGTGAGTTTCATTTACTTTAAATAAATTCTGTATGTCCTCGACATAACTCTCAAGATTTTCATCACTCTGAACATAATTCTTAGAATTATTTGAATCTGACAGTTCTGAACTATCATTTACAAAATTATGTATCTTATAATCTTTGTTTTTCTTGTTTTGAAAATTAGACTGATAAGATATACCTTTCTTAACTTTCGAAAGCTGATTGTCTGGTAACTTACTAAATTTCAGTAGATCGACATACCTTAGATATGTGATTTCTTTTACCACATTTGTGACACACAACACCAAAACAATTTGCACTGCTTCCTATAGTGACCACACTGCCCACAGCACGTACACTGCACCTTGACTTCGTGCCTTGCGTTGTAGCTCGCGCTGCCACCGCTGCCGCCGACTCTCACATGTGGGTGGTGATGCGCTGCCATCCGCTGGACCCGGCTGCCGCCGTTCACTGTCAATGCCGCCGCATTCTTCTCCGCCGCTTCCACTGAGCAGACGATTTTCACAGCCTGGTCGAAGGTTAGGGTGGTCTCTCCCAACAGCCTCTGCTTGGTCGACTCACTCCTGATGCCGCTCACCAGTCTGTCTCTGAGATAGTCGTTGAGGGATGCGCCAAACTCGCAGTATGCAGACAATTTCTTGAGGCTGGCGATGTACTCCGCGACTGATTCTCCTTCCTGCTGATTCCTTTAGCTGAATTTGTACCTTTCAGCTATGAATGATGGCTTCGGGTACAAATGGTCCTGAATTAACTTCACTAATTCATCAAACTTTTTCACTGAAGGTTTTTCCGGCGTACATAAATCTCGTAACAAACTGTACGTTTTCACACCCACGACTGTTAGTAACGTACTAACCTTTTTGTCGTCACTAATACTGTTACAGTCAACGAATAATTCAAATCGTTCAACATACGAATTCCAAGTTTCTGCACTGTTGTCGAAGTCACCAATTCCGCCAATAATTCCCGCCATTTTTACTGTTTCACTAAATAAAGACGAAATGTTCTAATTTACGACCTTGTCTTCCAACATCAAAATGTACCGATTTTGAGTCCACGTGACGCCAAACTACAGACACACTTCCTCCCACTATAATTTTCGGAGAAATTATTTACGCACAATCGAACAGGTTGCATTGCACTCGCGGGATCGCATTAATACCTCGTCGCCAATTGTTGTGTACGGATTACGGGGAATCGGAATAAAAGACTGAATTAGTTTACATCATCGACTGTGCTCGGTTAAGGTTGGAGGGTAACAGAGAGAGAGAGACAAGGGCAGGACACTGGAAGTGGTAGGTGGTGTGATCTGGTGGCGTGATGAGAACAGCCAATGGCATTTATTCAAACTAATCACCCCATATGACGTCACAGCATCATAGATCATACAGTTGGTCTTTGGCTGTGGCTTTAACTTGCCAGTAACAATTTATAATATGTATAATAATTATCATTATAATTATTATTGTAATTCAATACATTACATGAACACTGATCATTAAGCTTCAGTAAGCATGGTGCACGCAATGTACGGTCATAAAATTTATTCTTCTTTAAGTAAAAACGAAAATTCCTGCATAATATGAAATGTACAGTTTAAAAGCTTTTTAGAAATATCTTGCTCTATAATACAGTCATATTCTTGTTTTTCAAGTACAGTCCCAAAATAGTATTCCAATACTAGATATGGAGAGCAATACAAAGCAAGATTAGTTGAAATCAAATCTTGTCCCTGACTTTAAACATTGATTCTCCACATATATTTTTATTTTAGTCTATGAATAAAAATTTAATATTTTAAACCCTAAATCTTTTTGATTGTTTCAAAACTTATTTATTGAGATATTTTCTCTTTGCCATCACGGTTTGCCATAATACGAATGGAAAATGATTCTCTAATGTTAGGACAAAACTTCATGAAAACGTTCTATTCAGTGAGATACATTACAGTCAGATATACAGA
This sequence comes from Homalodisca vitripennis, assembly GCF_021130785.1. Classification (NCBI taxonomy): domain Eukaryota; kingdom Metazoa; phylum Arthropoda; class Insecta; order Hemiptera; family Cicadellidae; genus Homalodisca; species Homalodisca vitripennis. Next base: position 12,620 of record NW_025778125.1, read on the forward strand.
CAGATATGAAATTTCCCCATCCTTAAAAGGTTTGTAGCTTATTAAAATAATACTTAACGTAACCTTGAAGTCCACTAGATATCAGGTACACTGGTACTTTTTGCGCTGTTGATATTTGTTGAAGGGATTTCAAAGTCAATGCTGCCAACAGAACTGAGTTTAACAGTGGTTGGATGGGTTGGATTACAAGCTTGTGATCGGTCCTGACACATCTAGCGATACATGATGACAGATACAGCCTCCAATGACGTTCTTTTAGTTTCTGGATAGTAATATTACTCGGTATTCAGCAGGGATCGGTACTAATTTAGCCTCTTTTTCTCTAGCGTGTTTATTTTCGTATGGATGATTTGTAAATCTAGTAACTTCAAAGTGTTTCCTTATAACACTACATTTACAAATTTTCAGTTTAAATAAGATAAAGGTAAGATTTGCATTCTATAAAGGTAATTCTTACCTTCATAGCAATCCTTTCGCCCCACTTAAATTGGGTACTATCCTCACTGGAAATAAATCATAGTGAATAAAATTGTATTATATATAGCCTAAAATTACACACAGCAAGAGATAAAAGTACTTATTTCTGTTTCCAAGAAGCAATTTTGTTTAAATAATATATACAATTGTTATACAATAATATTCTTTGGAATATAATTTTAGACGCGCGCTATAAAGAAAGAAAGAACATTATTACACATTAAATCGTTGCTTATATTTAAGTAAGTTTTCATCGGTAGTTTAGTTGCTCAATATTTTATTTATGACCCTTAAGGTAAAAAATTAAATGCTTGCGAGAAGAATGAAAATTATTGTATAGACATTTTAAGATCCATAGTAAACAAGCTTTCACTGCTGCTATTATGCCGTGTCCATAAATTACTGGCAAGTAGAGGGGAGATATAAGGATAAATATATTGAGGCATAAAGCCAACTTCGGTTCTAAATTATTTCTTTTACATTTGCTCTACGTCTTGGGCTGCTCTCTGTCTACGCGTGAGATATTTCTTGTAATAGCGGAGAATTATTCTGCTATGCTATCTTTGCGTTGAGTTCAAATGTTGTTGATATCATATACATGTCTACAAGGGGACTAAAAATAATTTTCATTTCATTTTATGGAAGTATGTTAGTCAAAATTGTTTTCATGAACAAAATGTTAGTACATTTTTAGGTTATAGTTGCTATATCGTAGTATAAACTCCTCTCCACAAAAGCATTTTGGAGGCATGCAATTTACTTGTTGAATATACAAACAGGCTGATGAAGAAAAAAACAGTTATTTTTTGTAAAGATATAAAATCATGGGATTTTAAATTTAGGAAATGACTGGCCTCTCTTCTAACAGGCAACAACCAAATTCCTCGACTTTTGAAGCTAATAATGAATTTGTTCACAAACTACTTGGTCTTGAAATTAATATAGTAATTTTCTCTACTAGTAAATTTACTGCCAGAAACGCGAGTTTTAATGGAGGTCATATGGCAGAGTCTCACTAATTAAAAATTAAAAATAATTAATTGTTTCCTGATAATTTTTTCATGACTGAAAAGCGACCGTCAGACTCATAATGATTGATCATACAACTAGAATAATAGACGTAAATTCTTTAATTGAACAGTCATTGTGTAATTAAATTAAGCTGATTTAGTATATACGAGTATTTGCATGTGTGGCGGTTGGTTTTATGTGTATAAAGTAATTAACATCATGCTTTTGATAATTCTCAGTTTAGATATCTAGCAAACTAAGGGGATGGCGTTGGTTTTCTTCCATCTAGGATTTTTAATTATCAAATTAAATTAAAACCACTTTAATTGCTTATACAATGCAATTTGGCTCTCATGCCTTGGATTACTGTTCTAGAATTTATATAATTTACAATTACAGTATTTAAATATTTCAAGATTTCAGCAATGTCACATTTGGAATCTAAATTTATTCCGATTGAGCCGCACGTAATATTAAAATCGAAAAAACTAGGATTTTTCAGATAGAGCAAGTTGAATCATTAAAAAATTTTAATATTTAATTTAATAACTTAATTTTAAATGAGCGACATAGACTAATTTATAAATCGATGCTTTCTGATTTTTATCATTAGAATATTATTATCCAATTATAAGTAAAGGGGCTGGAAAAAACTATTTTTCTACTTACATTAATACTTATTAACGAACATATCTAAGGCCTTGACATTTTTCATGACGCTAAATGTTTCTATAAAGGTATCATCAGTATCGATGATTGTAGAAGTTAATTCAAATGATTTGTTTGAGCTTTATTATACTTGTAAGTAAAATTAGTACATACCTATGCCATTTTAACAAGTGGCGTGGACACATTTGTAGAAAATTATACTTTTTTAGCGAAACGTATTACTCGACACGTGATATGGCTTACTCCCACGTAGTTAAAATCACTATACCTGGCTGCAACACCTTCATCTGAGACTCCAATTTTAGGTGGAGACACTGTTTAAAGCATAGATAAGACCTTGGCTTTGAAACGTCAGAAGGTACTTGTCTCAGGTTGTTATGAAAAAAATTCATAATGAATTAAAATCATAAATTATTAGTTTTAAAATATAATCTAAAATGTAGTTATGGCAATCTTTTGTAACTCATATTAAGGATATATAATATATATTTTTATTAAAGAATAACAAGTAGTTTTATGTCGATAATAACAAATAGTATACTTTAATATACAGGAAAACATATACTTTGTACCTAAGACATTCAGCGTTTGGTTTTAGATATAATCAGCCTCAATGTCTCAGAGCCATCGTATCGCTGTAACCCCTTGGGGATTTAAAACTCGTCAAGGTCTTATCTCGAATCCTTGTGGTAGTATTGAATCGCCTTTAATTCCGAGGGTTATTAGTAGAATTATCCACGTCGCACGGATTTAATGGTTTATTGTGATCCCAAAACGTGAGGTTGAATCCTTGATTGGCTTTTATTTAAAAGGAATGCTCACATGTATTCCTATAAATTAAAAACGCTGTTATTGCTCAAATTACATTTTGAGATTACTAATTATGAAGGCATAATTAAAAATGATGTCATCGATTAGAGTCTCACGCTGGTTTCTCTTATAATAAATAATATATAATATTTGTTTATGACGCACGGACCAGAATGGACTCTTCGCAATGTAATCCAATTATTTGTACAAATGACAAACTAAAGGATGGTATAGATATATTAAAAGTAAACCTTCGGATTTATTTAGTTACTGATATTTATTTACAACAGAATTGTTCACCTGAGGCAGGTAAGTTGGTGTAAATTAATTGGGGTTTAAACAGAATGTAGATTCCTTTATAATGTTTATATGAACAATGGTCTTGAAATATCACATTATGATAAGTTTTTCAAAGCTATCTAACACACTAGAATGACTTTACTATATTAGTGCTTCATACAATATCAATAACAGCCTTTCTTTTTAATATAGAGAGTTTTAAACAAATTCGTTATATGCAGTGAGGTTCTAACGTAATGTGCCTCTCTTATAATACGAAAACGTTTTACGGTAATTGTTTTACCGTCCATTCAACATTAATAATATCAAATGTATTGCAACCAGACCTCATACCACTCGTTAAACTAACGTAAGGTTTTAGTTTTTAACAAGCTTGTATGAACAGTTTATTTTCAAAACCTTAAGAATTTGAGTAAATTCAATAATTTTACATTAGTTCATTCTTTAAAGATGTATTGTATTACAGTAATCATAAACAACAATTTAAAATTTAATACAGTGAATAATTTATAAGTATCAAATCTGTAGGTATGATATTAAAATTAAACTGAATGAATTAAACAATGAGCTATTAATAGGAAATTTGCTTCCAAAAACCTGTTAGTATCGTGTATTAGAAATATGCGCGTAACTAAACGTATGCATTAGAATAATAAAAATGTAGGAGAATATCAGGCCTCGCTAAGGGTATAATGAAGGCAAACCTTCTTGTGTAAGGGAGGTGCACCATCATTGAACTCGACCATGCATACGTATAGTAAGGTTTATGCAAAATCATTAATTTCTACTTACATATGATTAGATAGAGTTATGTACATTACTCTTTATGGTTATAGCTCAATTTGCCATCTAAATATCGAACTTATGAATGCTCAGCTAAATTGCATGAACCTACATGCATCCTGCCGAATACAGAAAAACAGACGGATCAGACGCAGACAGGAGAAAAATTATACCGGGCACTTGAGTAAATGTAAAAATGTAAAATGTGAAGTTGAGTTTGCTTCGATGTACCCTGTGGACATAGAAACTTTCATAAGGTTTAGCCATGTACTACTGAGGGGCATCAAACATCATCGTACGTATTATTGGCTACACATCAACAAGGTGTCTTATTTCAGAAAAATCAAGGCGAATTTTAATCAGGCCTGTGTATGATACGGTTTTCTAACAAGAGCCAATAATAATACAATTCACATAGCTAAGGTTGGAAGGGTTGATTTAAAATTATTGTTAGGTTTATCTACATTTAAAATTTTGCTTAGTGCAGCGTCTGAAAAGGTTAAATAACGGTGAATTCAAATTTGTATCAAATTAATCCTTCAGACCATAGCTACCTTATGTGTAGAAAACTCGGATGTTCAGCTAAGCATTTTGATTGTGTCTCCCACATCACAGTTCACGCAATTTTGTACCTGATGAGACAATGCAAACCCTTCTTCGTCTAGAGTTTTTGTAGTATACGGGTCTTTGATGTTGAATCGATTCAATAAATATTTATGCTTCTCCGTGACCGATATTTTGCCTCTTCAGACAGACATAGACTATAGAACCCAGGGGTAAACTCTGTGACAGCGTCAGATTGTAGACTTTGCAATAAACGGAATATGTCATTGAAATCAGTATTTGCATAATTAACAATATACAACTGTATAAGATGAATTTAATATATTATTGAAAGCGTTTTTTCCTGTAACCAAAGGAGTTTTGCAATACTACATTTGCAGTATTTAATAAACAGGGAGCAAATATTTACTGCCGCGTTTGAACAACAAGTTTGAGACGCCTTAAGCCTCGACCGTCCTTGCGTCAGTCCTCTTTTGATAAGAGGGAGATTGTTTTCTTCCTTCATGTATAAATAGCTATATTAATATGAGGAGATATGGGCAGAGAGTTTTTTATGGCTCAAGGCTTTTAATTTATAATTTTAAAATGTTTATAGATTTTAAACAAAGTGATATACTAGGTCAAAGATCTGTTATGGAATTTACTACTAACGATGATGATCATTTTTTTAAGAAAAGCACAATTGGAGGTAATCACTATGGTAAATGTTTACATTTGTTATTATACATAGTTAATTAGTGTATATAAATGTTTTGGTTGGCCATTTACAGCAAAGATTTTTTTTATTTTACTTTTTTTGAATGGATGATATTTTGCATGTATGTACAATCAAGTAATAGGTTAAAAATAAGGTAAAATTATAGAAATATTATATAAATTGTGATTGGTATGCACCACAAGAGTGCGTGTGGGTAAAATTATTACATTTAATGTGATGTTAAATTTAAAAAAATAACTATATCATGTACTTTATAAATTTAAATGTAAAGGTAAAGATATCAATTCAGTTCCACTTCACGATATATTGTGTGGAAAATGAGTAACAGAAATATTTGCATAGTTTATCTGATAATATAACTCAACTGTAAATAAAATGGATTATATTATAATGACAATAACAACATATGATTCTGTTGATTTCAAGAAGTAATCTGTAATGAACTTCCTTTTTTTTAATCTATCGGTCATCTATCTACAATTTATTTCTACACTTTTTTTCATCTTAGTACTTAGGCTCACACAGTTTCGTGATTAATATCAAAGTCTTCTTGTTTAATCTACGTCGAAGCATTACTTACACGGCAAACTTCTTGAGTAATTTCAACTTCAATTTCGGTTTATCAACTGCTGACTAAAGATGGCTCTTCACTGCTAGGACAAAATATCTCAAGAAGTTACAGCGTAAGCAACGTCTCGACGTCGTGTAAATGAAAAACACTTTAATGGTAATTTTATTTATATTTACGATACTTCTAAACAACAGTTTAGTATATAATAAAATTTTTCTATAGGATTAGTTACGCCTGCAATTTCGTGGCTTTGCAAGTTTATGCACTTCTGGTTTAAGTGAGTTTCATTTAAGACACCAATGATAGGTTTGCTATGTTGCAACTATCAAGAAAATGTATCAGAAGCGTATATTTGTGGCATTATAATTAATAGTATAATTTGGGTCATATTTTATTTAGCCTTGTTTCCCTTGACTGTAAATTTCCTTTGATTTCTGTACTACACTACTGACTAAACACTGTAAACTTTACTTTTGCTAAAAAGTACAACAATATATGTTAAGTATGTTTTCCCTAAAATTCATAATTTTCATATGTGGATATATATTCTGTGCTCATCAGCGGTATTAGAAGTTAAAAAATTCATTCTAGACAATAAATGCAAACAAAATATATAATAAACGTTGAATTATTTAAGCATGTAGTTCTGCGGTCTGAAAAAATACTTTTACAAAAAAGGCGCTTAAATTTAAAGTTACTTTATAACACTTTAAATTTAGTATTTAAATTTTAAAATTTATAAATTATAAAAAATTTTTGCTGTTATGCGATCTACGTTCATATTACATAGTTCCTTTACAACTATGTAAAATGTTATTACAAACGTAATTTTCAGCTGGAGCTATAATGTGTTTGTACACAAAGTTGTACAGAAAGTCACTGATCTTAAAATCGGTAGTTATGATGTTCAAGAGTATTTTTAGTTTCTGAAAAAATATCAACTCGTTGATCGACATCAATATCCACAAATGCTCAATGCGTAGTGGATATACCTCATATCTGGGACTGGACATAGAACATAGATTAATTCATACATGATATTTGCTCTCTTCTTTCATTGTATAAATCCTTATATGTATTTCAGTATGATTGTGCTCCTTTTCCAGTGAAGTTACATTTATTGATGCTTAAGATGCTGTTTTACTTGTAAACATCATCGTAATACAATCATTTCCTAGCATTACTATAGTGCATTCAAAAGTGACAGTGTATTTTCTCTGATTTATCGTTACACGACGTCCTTTTTCCACGAATTATGATAAAACTAGTATCCAATTTCTTTCAGACCACCGGTTCTATGATATACTGACGTAATCAATGCGGATCCCTTATTTATTGGACGGGATTACTATTGGGCGTCTCCCTTCATATCAAATTTTGAATTATGACTTCCACTCAGACCCAAATACTAAATACTTATAAAAATTTGTAAAAAATCAAACTGAATATAAAGTATGTCTGTAACCAGTAATCACCCATTTTATTCATGTCTCTTTAAATTCTTCTATTTGTTTTTCTGTTGCTCTTATTAGCTAATGCTTATAGTCCGGTAAAATAAGGATGCAACCTCGGAATGAAAGATAATAAGCTAAAAATTTGCATTTGTTTTTATTTTAGTGGTATAAAACTTACCTCAAAAGTCTCATATAATCACGCGTACACGACGTAAGATTTTTAAGGTCAAAGGACACGAAAATCTGTTTTTACAAATTTCTCGTTTCCCTTACGCTAAATGACTTGGAAGGTAGTTACAGAATATGTAGAACGGAAAATCCTCTTCAACTTTTGTCTGAAGTGATTTTATGTAGGTACAACCCTTTTTGAGATACAGATCACAGAGTAGGAGATCGCTTACCTGTATATACGATAATGCGAGGTCAGCCAGTAGAGTACTATAAATAAATGAGTTATATTCTTAATTATTCACGTACTATTATTATTATTACGTAATACTATTATTATTATTACTTAATACTATTATTATTATTACTTAATACTATTATTATTGTTATATTTATTATCATTACTATTAAATTTTTATCATTATTTATTATTTAATTTACCATGTTTATAGACATTAATTACAAATGACATTTTATTCTCTAAATAATACTTATTTTATTTTTAACCAAACATACAATATTATAAGAAATAATTTAAATGAACTTGAATTATATATTTATTCATTGATCCAATAATCAATTTATTAATATTAAAAATATAAAAATTTTTAATATTAATTATTAATATTTTTGTTTTAATTTTCTTCTTGTTCATCGTCTTCTTCTTCTTCTTCTTCCTCTGGCTGTTCAATATCGGATGATATCCATTACACTGCCCACAAAATTAAGTTATCCTGCATCCGCAATTAGAACCTCAACCTTTCTTGCAATTGCAAAATATTGTATTCAGCAGTTCTTCTGGTGCTGGTGGTAATAATGTTGTTACTGGTTCCAGGAGTTCATTTATTTATTTTAATCTACTGGCTGACCTTGCATTATCTTATATACAGGTAAGCGGTCCCCTACTCTTTGGTCTGTATCTCAAAAAGGGTTGAACGTACATAAAATTACTTCATACAAAATTTGAGGAGAATTTTCCGTTCTACAATTTCTCTAACAACCTTCAAAGGCATTTAGCGTAAGGGAAACGAGATATTTGCAAAAAACTTATATTCGTGACCTTTGACCTTAACTATCTTAAGTCGCGTGGACGTGATTATATGATACATTTGAGGTAAGTTTTACACCATCAAAATAAAAACGTATGCAAATTTGTACCTTATTATCTTTCATTCCGAGGTTGCATCCTTATTTTGCCTTATTTTACTGAGTTATTAGGCAATTTCAGTTGGTATACTCTAAATTCTTGATAATATACTTTTGAAAATGTACTTTAATGCAGCTATACACTATTAGTGAGAAAGACATCCTTCTTAACTGCTCACCCTATACATATAAAGTCACTGCTAGACCTTATATATAGTATATCATGTAATATAATCAACATTCTGAAACGACAATGTCTTATTGTTGTTGAAATTTGTAAAGAAAGAGTTATTATATAGTGGTTTAAAGAAATGGAAAACCGTATAACTTGATAGAAAACAATCATACGAAATACATTATAACTTCAGTATTGATGACTCGGTAAGCTGTTATATTATCATATTGATTTTCCATATAGACGTAATTGGTAAACGGACTCAACACTGTAGAGTTAAAATATGTCCAAAAATATATGGATAATTTTCAATCATGATTATTAGATGCTATGTAGCCCAATATTTACTTCAGTTATAGAGCTGGTTAAAAATCAAGCAGAGCACGTATGATCCAAACAGTGTAAACTAAACATTTACTTTGTAGAATCTTGCATAACTAAACTATTCGTAACTCCAAGTAAACATGTATATTTTTCACTATTTTACATGGAGGCACTTTTTATGAATTTATCTTTAACACATTTGATTTTAATTCTTGCTATACTCTTGTAACATTTATTATAATAATTTATAATTTTGTACAACATTGTCGATGCTATAATATAAAATACAAAATTTTCATGATTGTTTTAATTTAAATTTAATAATTGTTTTATAATTGTATATTATATTTGAAATATGTACATACTTTAGAATAAAAATCATCCCTCTGAAGACACAAATAATCTCAAGACATTATTCAAGCAACGGTTGCCAGTACTGATTTCAACAAAGCTGCAACTTGGTAGGCAATAAACCCAGACCTACATTTGTGGAAATATGTATACAGTGACTCAGCAAGTGTTGCCAACTCTTGAATATTTCCTGCCACATTGTATCCGAACACTGTACTATTCTAGGCTACCAGTACATTTATGAAATACGGTCTAGAATTGAACACTTGCTTACAGATATCTATACTCGTATATTTAATTATATTTGGTAATACGTATACAGTGACTCACCAAGTGTTGCCAACTCTTGAATATTTCCTGCCACATTGTATCCGAACACTGTACTATTCTAGGCTACCAGTACATTTATGAAATACGGTCTAGAATTGCACATTTGCTTACAGATATCTATACTCGTATATTTAATTATATTTGGTAATACGTATACAGTGACTCAGCAAGTGTTGCCAACTCTTGAATATTTCCTGCCACATTGTATCCGAACACTGTACTATTCTAGGCTACCAGTACATTTATGAAATACGGTCTAGAATTGAACACTTGCTTACAGATATCTATACTCGTAGATTTAATTATATTTGGTTTCAATTACAGTCGTATTTGTGTCAAACAAGGTTTTAAATATTTTTTAAATCACTATAATGAATAGTCAAATAAAACATTTTTTATTAAAGTAAGTTAATGTACGCTGATGATGGTTGAATGCCAAAACACGTGTATATCAATAAAATAATTTCAGAAAGGTTTTTAGTTGACTATTCATTATACAAATATTAAGATAAAACTGTAATGTGGAGTTATTAATAAAACCTTACGAATCGCTTACAGGCCATTGTTTGAATGATAGTTTCAACAATGTTTGCTACTTAAATTGCAGCATGTGTCATGCAAAGAATATTACATGTTGAAATAAAAACTGATATTTAAATCTGTTGTCATAATAGGTTGAAGAATTACGTATGTAAGTTTTGAACAAGTAAGGTTAAATCAGAACAATTTAGGAAATAGTAAATATATTTTGGGTGTAAGACTTTTGTACGTAAATATCCGAAACACAAAGTTTCAATTTGTCTAAGGACTATTTTCACAACGTAAATTATATAACCTATTTCAATAAATACAAGTAAATGAAACAAATTATGCTCCTAATTTTATTTGCCTAAAAAGTTGCAAATAATTTTACATCGACCATTTTGGTAACTTTAGTATGGGTAAACAAAAATCATTTTAAGTAAGGAAAGTACTATCGTATACAAATGTAACATATACGTAGCAACACATTTAGCTATAGAACTGAAATTATACATGCAACCTCAATGAAGTTCGGTATGTGACTTGTAGTGTGACGAACTCTTAGCTTGCATTATTTCTTCCCTGTATGAAATAAAATTATAACGCGGCTGCACTATTGTCAGTTTACTTATCGGGATAACCTTACAATATACTATATATTATATATATATATATATATATATATACACATATATATATACACACACATATATATATATATATATATATATATATATATATATATATATATATATAAAATATATAGTATTATATATGTGATACATTTTTATTAATGTTAATCTTGTGTACCGCAAACGAGCAAAAAAGGAAATTACGTTTATAATGTTAGTTTAGATATACTCTTAACCGCCTTTATTTCAAGCTTTTCTGTAATAGCAACTGATAAAATGTTATATAAATAGTTGCAATGTACTATTTATATAACCTTACAATATACTATATATTATATATATATATATATATATATATATATATATATATATATATATATACATATATATATATATATATATAAAATATATAGTATTGTATATAATACATTTTTATTAATGTTAATCTTGTGTACCGCAAACGAGCAAAAAAGGAAATTACGTTTATAATGTTAGTTTAGATATACTCTTAACCGCCTTTATTTCAAGCTTTTCTGTAATAGCAACTGATAAAATGTTATATAAATAGTTGCAATATAACCATATGTAGATTACTTATCATTCGGAGTATACCGAAACATAAGGTAAATTTGAATTCTTAGTAGGATATTCTGTTGTGTTCACGATTGTAGAGTAGATACAAGAGAGAGCTTATTACTAAGATCCTATACTAAAACTATCACCATTTAAAACATGTTCTAACCTTACTTTATGACATAAAACTGCTAAGATATATGTTTGTGTCCTATTAAAGCAAGAATAAATTGTTAATGCAACCAAAATGAATTGATAAACTAACAAATTAGGCATATGTTATATCATAGATAAATGGAAACACAGATATATTTAAGACTTTTTTTTATAATAAGATATTTAAAATTTTAGGTATGACTGGTAAAAAGGCAAATTAAATTTATGACATCAGATAAGCTTGACACGTTTGGGCGCACAATACCATATATCCCGCTTTCCTAACTTGGTACATGGAAAGTATCGTTGTGAAGGATAAAAATCGGGTTCTTAAAAATAAAAAAACATAAATATTTATTTATTTTAATAACTTAAACCTTGCGTGTGCTTTGTATCAAACATATACTTTATAAAAAAACATTAAGTGATTAAAGTGTTTATATAAACACAATTAATTAAATGCATTTTATACTATTCATAGAATACCACTTTTACAAACTATATAGAATATATTCTATTCAATAAAAGGGAATGGGTTCTCTTTTTTACTGGTGATACGTGTGATTTTTAAGGGCCATATAAGTCAATGCTGCCACCAGAACTGAGGATTAACGGTCGTTGGGTGGGTTGGATTAGAAGCTTGATTTGGTTCTTGACACTTCTACTGATACATGATGACAGATTCAGCAAAGTGACGTTATGTTACTTTTCTGAATATGTCAAGATTACTGTTTTAAATGGTAGTAATAATTTGAATAGCAATGTAATATCACACCCCACTATTCTTTTTTTTTAGTACATACATTTAAGCGTAGCAGCCTTTTCTAAGAAGTACTATTTGAAATGTAATCATGCAAATATATTCACTTATGCAAATATATGTTTTATTCCATTGCAACTGTAGTGGATAAAAATTCCTTTTCAAAGTAGCAATTATGTGTAATAATATGAGGGTATTGACAATAACTAAATTTTGTACGTTTATTTAAATTACATGTTATCTAATAATAATGTATTACATACCTCATTCTCTACAATCGAATCCTGTCTTACTAGTCTAATCTGAGATTACAAGGAAACCTTTTTTAATGGTAAAAACTTCAGAAATTGTGATTGAACAAAACATACATTTTCTATATTGGTATTGATAGTATGACACACATACATAAATATACTAACTTTAGCTGAGACATTGAGGACTCTATTTAGCCATGTACACGTAATTTTACGTAAATTTAGAGCGAAATAAAAGTTTATTTTTAAGAAACGCGTCTCTTCACCAGCAGAGAAAAGTAAAAGGGAACGTTGTTTGGCAGTGAAATGTTTATGAAAATGAGACCAATACTGCGGCGCTCCAGCGTTACGGTTGACTGAGTTTGTGACCTGATTTCTTACAAGGTTGAGAACTTAAATCTGCTAAACTTTTTTATTTTTATATAAGCGTACTATACTGAACGTTTAAAAGTACCAACAGAGCACAGTAGACTAATAAATATGGCAGCTCCAATAAAAAAAATTATCTAAAACATACTGCAATTGTTTCAGCATTTGTTTATGTCATTAAATAGGGTAAACACTCCTTGTCTATACCAATATCCATCTTTGAACAACATTATCCTTTATATGTTAAAGATTATTTTTTTGTTTTTCATTATGTATGGTAAAATTATTACAAAAAATTTGAAAAAAATATAAAGGAGGTATTGGCATCATATTTAATGAGTTAAAATAAATAAGTGGCTAAGTGATAGAATATTAATAACATAACTTACTTGAAACTAAGTCATAGTACTATACAAAACGTGCTTACATTATTTATTAATCATTATATAAGTTTAGTATAATTATAACGCTAAATATAATATAAGCAATGTTAAGTCTTGATTGTTCTGATAAAGAGCACCGGATACATAGTGATAACAGTCAGGACATGAGAGGGCATTAAGCCAACGTAGGCTCTAAAACACTTCCTCTACATTTACTTTGTATGCGTGGTAGATGTGTAACAAAGTGTGCAACAAATGTGGTAAGCCTTTCATTACATGTAAAAGAGTTATTTCAATCCATTCTTAACAACGCATACACAATGTAATAAAGCTACTGTAGTTGAAGTAAAGTAATTTTATTATCTATCCAAATAAATCAATAAAAAAATTTTCAATGTGATTGTACGTATCCTATATAGGTGCTTAAAAGATTGTTGTAAGGATTTTTTTTAAATTCTATTCAAGTTATAATTTTAGTTATATATATATATATAATAATATTTTATATATTTATTAACATATGAGAATAAAAATTAATGTTGTTTTCATTAACTACATATTAATGGTTTCCTTCATATTTTTTCCAATTAAAAATTATTTTTTAAGGAAAACGTGTCTGCTATTAATGGCTTATAAAATATTAAAAGTTATTTTACAATCCCATACACACGCAGAAAATTAAATCGGTAACACACCCTTAGTGCAAGTAATTTTTAGACTTACGTATTGCTTAGACTCAGTGGTTTAGTCGTAGCTCCGTAATTTGGAGGTGACGATTTCTATTCCTAAAATGCTGCGAAATGAAGTATGTATGGACAATTCAACATTTATAGATAGACAAACAAAGATATTTTATTAAATGTACCATTGTATGGAGTGTGAATACTGTAAACTTATTTCAAATTTCACTTAGTTTTTTGAATTTCTTTTCTCTAGTCTACATAAAGTCTAGTATAAAGCACACGAGCAGAGGGGCAAGTTTTATTATATTCGATTAGCATACAATCCGGACGTAACAACAAATTTTGTCTCATACAAAGTCGTGGTCACATTTATATTATAAGAATATACCAGGAGTCATGGATGAGAAAGGTTATATTCAAAAGATATGTCAGTCTAGATGGAGCCAAAAAGTATTAGAAAATAAAAATTTGTTTATTCCGAGAACTTAACGCTCTTATAAAAATACAAAACGCACTCTAGTGTACTATTTTCAGTACGACTAAAAAAATTTAATGCATTTATTATTAACTGGATTTCTTACTATACATTACCCACATTTAATAATCAGATTAATGCCATCAAGAAATATATGCTATATGAAAGATATTATGATATTTTTGTGAAATGTATAAACAATGGACTCATATAATTTAAACTGTTGTCCTGTATTGCAATCCGTCATAACTGGTTAAGTAGGGCTAAAAATAGTACGAGGTTTAGATGAAAAGGAATTGTTATTCCATTAATTCATAACTTCCTCCGATTTTGCTTTTAAATCATTGCAGAATTGCAGGTTCAAATTTTAAATCTTAATGTATAAAACACCTAATTTTGTTTAATGTAATAGTCTAAATAATATTAATTGATAGCACTTCTAATGTCTTATGTCAGGACACAATAATATAATAAAGGGCACATATATTAATATAATAAAGCTCTCTCGCTCTCTGTTTCATAATATAATAAAGAGCACATGTTTTTCTTTATTTCATGACAAAACTTCTTTTGGCCTACTAGTCATAAAATTATAGTAACTTACATTTTTGTTATAGTTCATAAGACTATCCGTTTGCATGTCGGAAGCTGAACCACTAGGGTATCTGACATCCTCTTGAATATAGAATACACTATTATTGGACTATTCTGACCTCGGTAACCCATGTCCACGACTACTTTGATGATTATTCAGATTTTGCTATATCTACAAACTAGACACCATCATAATCTTATCTTCATCACCTCTAAACTTGCTAATTCTGTAGATACGGTTTCTTTTCTGCACCAAATATGCCATTTTTTGGAATTCTTTATTGAATTCTATGGATTTTTTTTAATATTGTATATTTTTAACGACTAAACAAAGCAGTTTTGCAAAATTCTAGTGAAACTATAAAGTGTGTTTTGCCGCAAAGATGGATTATAATTATAGTTTCTCCTGAGAGTCATCTTTTGTAAAATTTGGTATTTAACGAAAACTGGAATTCGATAACACTAAGTAGAACTCGGTTTTGTATTTGAAATTTTCATGTTAATCGTAATGTACAGTATGTAGTTGCAAAAATACTCTATTGTTAAATTGATAATGATATAAACTTTATCAGCTATACATTACGTTATAATTAGTTTTTAAATATTTAACTTAAACTATCTTTGTAATTTTCAGTAACTCGACCTCTTTTCACGTTTCAACTTTGGAATATGCATCCTCTTCAATTTCACGAATACTGTATAAATCAAACAGTTAGACCATCATACTTATACTTAAGTACAGTACTGTATTTTGTCACACCTTCATTTGCAATCGAACAGAGTATTCATTGACTGAATTGTACAGTAACCATGATTTCCCTCCGAGAGTAAAAGTTAATTATATGTGTTGTATGATTAAATTCAAATAGAATTCTTGAAAGTGGCCTGATAAACAGTCTCAATACATGCGTTACTGAGATTATTACGGGTACTACATAAATGTATAGATCTTTATTTGCTAAATATTTTAGATCTCATATTATTACTATACGAGCTGACCTCAAGAGAGTAACACCACTTCAAACCCCACATTTGATAATTTTTTATTAAATCTCTTAATAAATAAAAAAATACTTTTATGTTTTAAATTTCGAGAGAAATAAACGGTTAAATAAAATTTAAAAACTTATTCAGATGTGATAGTAAGGACATAAGTGAGTTAATAAAAAATGTTATATTTTCACTTCTTAGCACTGTAATATAATGAAATACTTAGCATGTTGTGAATCTCGACAATCACGTGAAAAAACAATAATACAGAAAAATAAAATATTTCACAGCTTTTCTGTGAATCTTGTTGTCCAATCAGTATCAATATGTTTGAGATTAATCGTTTCCTATAATCCGTAAGGGATTTATATTTCAGCAAGTTTGCTATCTCCTGTCCGCTTTGGTACAGTTCTTTACTTTTAATATTTGGCCTTTGGATTTATACTTATATCGATTACACTTCACAAAAATTTCAATCCAGGCTCAGCTTTAGATATGATTTTGTCCGACGTGTAGTGCAATTTTTCAATACTTTGTAACATATTTCTGTAGTAGGGATACTTAAATTAATAATTTTTAGTACATAAAATTAAACACTAATTATTTTACAATAATCCTTACTCACTGTAACACTTAATCTGGTGACCGATGGTTTAAAGTAGATTTGCAATCAACCAACATCATAGGTAAAGTTAGTAGGACCGCTAAATAGTTTTCATTCTACGCTTGATGTTTTCTGGCTTAGATCAAAATTACTGCAATAGATTCCGGCAATGTACAGTGGTGTGTAGCTCTTGCATGCATTAAGTATATTACTCAATTTATGAATTTGAATATTGCTTTATTTGTAAAATATGCATGCATGTAAATATTGAATATATAATAACCTCATATATCAGAATAACGTCAACTGTGTACATATAAGCTATGTATGATCTGTTTTCATAAAGTATGGTAAGGTAGAACATAATTCTAACATCGCAAGAACTTTAAAGCGTTTCCTAACAGTAACAGCTTAATTTAATAATAGATTAATAAAACTGATATATTGGAGTTTAATTATTGATAATGCATTCACGTACAACAATTATTTTGTTTATTCCTGCTATATCTCTAATTAGAATGTGTCCTAGAGGTGACGACTGTTTA
The DNA here is from genome assembly GCF_021130785.1 of Homalodisca vitripennis. Lineage (NCBI taxonomy): Eukaryota > Metazoa > Arthropoda > Insecta > Hemiptera > Cicadellidae > Homalodisca > Homalodisca vitripennis. The sequence continues at coordinate 30,011 of NW_025778125.1, forward strand.
ATTAAATTTTAAATTAGTTTTATAAAAAAATATGACGGGTAATTTAGTTATTATTCAATAAAACATTAGCGAAAAAAGCATTGATATCTAAATTCATTAGCTTACTTATGTGAGTGTAATATATTGTTTCTTTTTTTATATAAGTTGCTCTAAAAATAATTATTAAGTAATTAATTAACGTATTCCTTTATAACTATTGAAGAGTAATGTTATAAAGATAATATTAACCGATCTGATTTCACTGTATTCTTTTATACTATTCATAGTATTTGAATAACGTAAGTGGCGAGTGCAGTATAACATATTTTCGTAAAATAATAAGAAATGTTTTTTATTGGTAAAAGCTACGTCCGCTTAACAATTGTTTACTTTTGTTAAATATAAAGCTTTGTTGTAATTTTTAAGTCAATATCTTTTGAGGTCTTCAAAACGGCATATTATGTAGTAATTAAATGGGTTATTAAAATAGTTATTATCATCTAAGACTTGTTCAAATCGGAATGGAATATAAAATGAAACCAAGGCAAATGATAGACGAGATGTTTTAGAAGAACATCGCCAAATCAGCAGTTATTTATAGGCCAATACTTCACCTCTCTTGTCTGTTGTCAGCTGCAGGCCCTCTTCTTTAGATTTACTAATTAATACTTTCTTCATTTCTGTGGGTGAGTTATTTGTATTTATTAAATTTGCAATAACGTTTTAGTGTTTGGAAAACATGTATCATCGTCTTGGCGTGCTTAATCGTTTAATTGGATTGTGGTTTTTTGGAGTTTTTAATCTGTTTGAATAAGCATATCAGATTAGCAGGTCAGTGTTTTAGGTCCCACGTTGGTTTAATATATTCCCATAATATATTTATTTTCGTGAGTTTTTATTAAAACATCTTTTATGAAGACTTATTTGTTATTTGACACCTTCAGATTATAAAAGTACTATATTAGTTAGTAGATCAATCTAAAAAAGAGGATAAAGAAATACTTTGAGAGAATTTAACATTACATGTTGCAACGAGTCCTTATACATAAATAGATATGAGGAAAATAAATTTATATTTAATTAATACTACCAATTACTGTAAAACTTAAAGAGACTGTTAGCCCTATTTTCGTTTAAAACTGTATATTACATTTTTAGTTTCTAAATTTAAAAATATTCAGATTAATTATTTTTTAATATTAAATTTAATTCTTTAAAAACATTACCTGAATAACGTCATGGTTAGAACTAACGAGTTAGAAGTAGTAAAACTTCTACATTAAATTCTAAGTGCTCTCTAAAGTACCCTCTAAAGTATAACACGCACTATCTTTTCTTCAAAGTTAAATTTGATTAAATACTTTTGTATCTTTTTCTAAAGAAATTTTTTTAATCCTTAATTTATTAATAAAAATATTTAATAATCTTAGAAGACTGGTTTATTTTAAGTAAAATAAGTTGTATAAGATACTGTCTTAATACGATTAATTACAGAAAAAAGTATATTCCCTACATACTATTTGTAAATAGAAATAGTCAACAAGTTGTAAATTACTGTAGGTATGAAAAGTATCTGACATTACCATCTCACTGTTGTTATACAACAATAAATGAGTTTAAACATGAGTAATTAACTAAATAAAAATGTTACAGTATTCAATTATTTGGGGTATGGTACAGCTGAAAAGAGGCCTATCTTGATTAAAATACTAAACTCACGGAAATATATTTCCATATACAAAATTGGCTTAAAGTTTATCTTTATAATTAGGGTCTACATTAACTATTTTTGGATTATTTATATTTAATTTTTATTTATTTGCATTTATTTAATTTTACATTATTGATTTTATTAATAATTTTACATGCTCATTTATATGAGATGTATATATATCTCATTATATATATATATATATATATATTATTCTCATATATATTTACCTACTTATATTAATTGCAATCCATAGTATAGTAACTGATTTTAGCGTTCCATCAGAACAACTTCGATTTGTTAACATATCTCATTTAGTTACCAAATTATTGTGACTTTAAACATGGTTTGTTTTATATTTAGATTAAAACAGAAACGCAGTTTACGAACCATATCCATTATGGTGTCGCGACATGAGATATAGCAGTTTGAAGACCCAGGACTCTAATGCTGGTGCTCTGCAATAGTGGTCTCATTTTCATTAATATTTCACCGCTACCAAATCTTCTCGTTTTAGTTTACTCCTTTAATGCGTTTAATCGTACACGTTCCTTACAAGATGTACCCAATACACAATCGCTACATGTAAAATATCAGGTTAACACACCCATTACAGTGTCGCGACAAATGAGATAACAGGTCGGAGACCCAGTCAACGGTAATGGTGGTGCTCTGCAAAAGTGGTCTCATTTTCATAAATATCTTACCGCCACAAACCTTCTAGTTTCAGTTTACTCCTTTAATCTGTTCACTCGTACACGTTCCTTACAAGACGTAACCAATACACAATCGCTACATGTAAAATATCAGGTTCACACACCCATTACAGTGACGCGACAAGTGAGATAGATCAGAGACCCAGTCAAAAGTGCTCTGCAAAAGTGGTCTCATTTTCATAAACATCTCACAGCCACACAACCTCCCCTTTTAGTCATCTCTCCTGAAACGTATACTCATGTCTGACATAATATATATATATATATATATATATATATAATATATATATATATATATATATATATATATATACATAGTTCTATGTAGACTGGATGTGAGATAGCAGATTAGAGACTCAGTTAACCGCATTGCTGATGCTATGCAATGATGGTCTTATTTTCATAAAAAAACTCACTACCACACAGCCTTCTCTATTACTTTTTTGTCCTTATACTTATACACGTTCTTTAAAACATAATTGTCTATTTAGTCTTAAATTACGCATTGTATTTCATTTATTTTAAAACTTTTATTGCCCATATCGATATAAATATTAGTGTATTTGACATTATTAAGGAAATGATGTTTATGCTTTTTTTCATAATTTATCCACATAATTTAGCTAATTATCTAATAAGCTCGTGATAAATGCCCAATATTTTTAAGTGCATAGGACTAACTAACCGAATAAAACATCATTCCATTTTATATGTTATAACACGTAAGTTTAGTCAATAGCAAAGAGCCGATTTGCATTCTTTAAGCCTACGACATGTTTTTATAGAAATCTGCAGACAAACTTTTCCTAAGAATGAAATCAATCATGTGGTGGATGATCACCACAGATATCAAGGTACGGATTAACGGTTATGACCGAACTTATCATTTTAATTACGAGGCAGCCTGTCTGACAGTTGAACACCGAATAATGCTGCCAGTGAACTGAAGACAGGAACAGTCTGAGCTGTACATTTAAAAGCAGAATGGGGGTCCGTGCAAGGTTCAGGCGAATAGGCTACAACTAGCATGTTATATATTATTGTTTTGCCGATAAATGAATTATTATGTAATACATTAATAAATATATTATGGTAAGGGGGGCAGATATTTGAGGGAACAGTTAATTTCTATATTTTCATAAAACGTAGGAATATGTTTGAGCATGAAGAGTTAAATTTTGTCGGTCGTTATTTATTAGTTCTCTTGTTAAGTTATTAAGGAAATAAATATATAAATTTCCTCGTCTCAATTGTAAAGTTTATATTATGTTCAGTATTTATCCAAATCACATTTATACATTCTAATCATACAGTACTTGTATTGGAAGAATACTTGTATCATCAAATTCACAATAAGTACGTTTTGTAATGCAGACGTTTCGTGTAATAGTGTCAATTTCTGATAGGTCAACATCTTCTTTGGTGGTCTATATTTTAAGATAAGGACTTAACAGGTGGATAGGATTTTTATTAGTACACTTTACGACTATAAAAGTACGTGTCTACTACAGTAACAAAATAACAACACGATATTAAATTGTATGATCAGTTATAAGGTACGCCTTATCCAACTAGAAGTAAAAGCGATCTATCACTAATTATTTTCATTAAAAACTATTATTAATTACAGTAAGTTATATCACTGAAATCTGTATGTAACGTACTTTAAACATCCACACATTTCAAGCAAAATGTATTTTACAATTAAAATGAGTAGCCGTGATACAGCATTTTTTTAGGATTTAGAGTGGTCTCTGCACCTTTAATACAAATACTTGCTCCTTCAAGTTATTTGAAAGAATAAACAATAGTTTATTTAAACGAAACCTCGAGGAAATAATTTGTATAACAATAAATAGGAACCGTTTAAAATATATTTCAGTATATAATAGTGAACAAATTTAATTTAAGTCAATAAAATGTTACATTTCCACTAAATAGATATTTATATACTTTTACTTACAATATGTGTGAATTTTGTAAACAATTGTTACATTACATTAAAAATAGCTATTATTATTTCAACATGTTTCCAACTTTATTTATACATATATTCTTTACCGTTTCATATTTTATCGTATGGTAGAAAATATCGATTGCTTGCTTAAATATTCAAGACTTAAACTATAAAAACAGAAATACAGACCTAAACATACACTCAGTAAATGTTGGCAATGTTGGAAACGCTGAATTATTTCCTACCAAACTGTATCCGTTCACTGTGCTATTTTAGGCTATCAGAATGTCCATGAATTATAGTCTTACATTTCCTACTTGTTACATACCCATATTGGCGCTGTCCTAGATTTGACTGTATTGTATCGTTCTTTGGAATTTTAAAAACCGTTATGGCTTTTACATATTCGAGGTCGTTATTGTCGTGTTTGTAATTGATTTTGTTCTGCTCTTTTCAAAGTACCTATATAAAGTTCAATGAATTGCTTACTTTGATAAAAGAGTAAATAGATATAATTTATTCTTTTTAGTTAAAATTTAAGTTCCTGAGTTTTCTATTTAAAGTGTACTTTATTTTTTTAATTTATTAAATAGTGTTATAAAATATAAATCAACAATTTTAGTATTAAGCCTTTAATATTACATACTCTTTCAAACTAAATTAGAACTGATCTTCTACAACTGATATTGAAATTCAATTGGAAAACTTGGATATTTCAACTTGTTAACAAAATACAAATACGAATGATTAAAATTTATATGATCAGAAAATTATGTTTTGAATATTCATTCAATGGGAAGCTTTACATTCCCACAGACTTACTATTAAAACTACTCATATTTAGTTTGTGAAATTGTTTTATTAAATAATTGTTAATAATGCCTTGTAATATTAATATCTTTGAACTAAGTGTTTATGGATACTGTAATGTAATAAAGTGTCATTAATTGATTTCTAAAATAAAAATTTCAATATTATATACTGTACAAAATGTATGCAAGCAATCGTAAATTACCATTGTGTGATGTTAATTAATTAACATAGAAAGAAAATAAAAAATATACAATTCCATATATTTTTTTGTTTTATAAATGTTATTATTACGGCTAATATTAATTTCTTTTTCTTTCGATAGATGTTTTTCTTGAAATATACAGGTTCTACGTAAGTCTTTTTAGCGAAATGAAATTGCACTAAATTAAGCATAAGGATAAGCAAAAAATATTTTAAATATACACAAATTTTACTTCCGAAGTATTAAATTCTGTATGCAAAGTTTGTTATTATTTATTTTGCACACACTATGCAAATTGTTCTTAGACAAAGCAGTAAACCTCAATATCTATCTTGAAAATATATTTTTGTAATTTTGAAGTATAGTTCTGAGAAAATTCTACTTACTGTAAATAATATATAGTGCGAACCTAGTCATCAACAAACTTGGTACAGTTTTCTGATAAGTTGCCTAAACTCTCTGTTCAGGCTCCCCGGTGTATTTAAATACTTTTAAATGTAGTCTGTTATTGGTTAGTTTTTAAATACAATAAAATAGTAGTTTTGCAATTTCATAAAAATTAACATATTGTAAGAGTTTTTTTAATGCAATTGAATAAAAATAATAATAATAATTACAATTACAATTACTTACTTTGTCATTTTAACAATTTATTAATATTTAGGAAAAAGAACTAGTTTACTTATTACATTTACCACTCCATAGCACGTTACTAAACGCACTTATATAATAACACAAAATGTTGAAAATAAATGAAAAATTATTATAAATAAAAATATACACAACTTGCACATTTACTTTTATACCTAAGCAAAGTTGTTTTTTGCCCGCTTCAAATCCCTAAGTATCTGCCAAAGTCAAACACTTACCTCAACATACGAGTTTTAAGGCAGGAAAGTAATGACCTCATGGTTATAAATTAATAGTGCGTTTAGTTTTTCATTATATTACTACAAAAAGTAAATTCTGAAACAAAATCATCAAGCATGGATGATATGTTATTTGTTTATCCATTGGCAAAACCTCACTTAGCACAATTTCTGCACTTTTAGTATGACCGTATAATATGGGTTAATTATTATGTGTGAGTTTATGTGTTGTAGATTGCTACTATAATATAATTCCGAAGGAAGCAAAAGATTGTGTGAAATCCCGCTATGTTCTGGAAATTTTAATACCAAAATCTTATTTAGTAATTAATATTAGCCTTTCGATATTCTGCCAGTTTTTGTACTGAAGGTTTGCTAATGCCAGGTCGTCGTTACACCTGACTCAATTCCTTCATTATATACTAATTAAAACCAAAATTTTAAATTACGACTGTAATAAAGTGTAATGACGTGACATGATTTCCTAAATGTACAGTTACCGTAATTAAAAATATTGTTTATATTTCTATATTTCCTTGTTATACGCGTGTTCACTCTTTAAAGGATGTGTGCATAAAGTTGACAAATAAGTGGTTGTTGTGATTCCTGATTCAAAGTGTGTCACCACGCTCTGATATTATTTCTTGATGTTAAGTTAAATTGTAACTATCTGTTAGGTTAGCAATTGCATATACTGGTTTCAAAAGATTGTTTTCAACCCTTGAAATTTCTCTCAATTGTCCCTGTTGACCTTTTAGTTTGTAATATCTAATAGTGCGCATTTATGTTTTCGTTATTTTATGCTTTATAATACTAATATATAGGCCTAAGAAATAATTTATTGCAATATAAATTGATATAAATGTAATATACTCAATATCGAAGACAGTCAAAATTTGATTTCTTATACAAAAAATATTAATTTAAATAGGTATGATAACATTTTAAAATTTCGATAAGCTGTGATGTAAAATAATCAACGTAATAATATGATCGTAGCATACACAAAAGTTGTATTACTTACCTTGTTTATTGGATAAATTTTAAATTAAATTCCATCTCTCTCTCATACATATATCTGAAGTTTCAAGAGCCCTTCTTGTTCTCATCTTGCTCCAGTTTTATCCATTATTAAAACTATATTATTTTCAAATTACTAGGATTGGTTTCAATTAGCCAAAAGTATAGATGAGTAAGTATATCATAATATTATAACTGTGTTAACTTACAAACAATGGTACAGCACATAGTAAACGGTTCATTACTAAACTATTTTCTAAACAATGTAAAGTGAGTTTACATTTACCCCATACATAGTACATATCCAGATTGTAATCTGTAATTCAGTCCAGTAAGGTGTCGTCACGTTCCTTGTTTATCGTGGTCAAAACCATCTGTCACACCAACCTCACGGACTGAAATATCCCTCAACTTTACAACCTTGTCACGTACTGGCCTGTCTAAATATTTTGGTGTCTGTTGTAATAGAACCTAAACTCCCGTACAACGTAGCTTAGGTTCCTTTTTATTTTTTTAGGTTATTTTTTTCAGTATTCCTTATAATTGTATTTAATGTAAAGCCTACAGAAACATATTTATCGATCTAACTGCTATGAAATACCTAAGCCAATATAAAACATAATGCAATTTTAATTAAAGGTATATATGAAGTCATTGGGCACAAAAAGCAAATCATATGTAAAATTTATTCCAACCTTTTAACACACCCACGCACGCACGCACGCACGCACACACACACACACACACACACACACACACACACACACACACACACACACACACACACACACATACATATGTATATATATATATATATATATATATATATATATTGTACTATTGTATATCCGTTATGTACAGATTAAATAAATTTTAAAATTAAAATTTCAATAGACAAAATTATTTTGAAAAAAAAACTTAATTTTGCGGCCTCTTTGTAATTTTATACATGTTTTGTGTGGTAAGTTAAAGACTGAAAAAGGTTAAAATCCTTGCTCCCTGGATATGAAAAATAAATATTGAGTCGGACCACTGAGCGATAAGCCATAATGATGCATTGTGGTTCAATAAGTACGATCATAGAACTTATTCTCGTTTGAGTAAAAACTAAGTTTCAAGAAAAATATGAAATGCGTTCAGGTGAAAATTTTTTCGAGTTATCTCGCGCTACGATTCTGTCAGAGTCCTGTTCCTTAAGTTTGGTTTAATAGCAGTATCCCGATGATACTCTTTCTATTACAACGAAAGAGTATCTAATATAAAATCTTGTCAAATACTTTTAAAATTTATTCTACAAGTTTTCTTATTTTGGTCTATAAATAAAATATCACATTTTTTAATCTTATGCTCTGTTTGTTTACACATTTATTTATTCAGCTATTTTCTCTTTGCTTGTATGGTTACCCACAACATTCAAATAAAGACTTTGTCTCATATTTAGCTAAAGCCTAACAAACTCTCTAAATAAAAGAATACACGAAGCTTAATGCAATATTTGTAGTGTATAGGCTAGTTATTTTATTACCTTTCTTGTGGAAAGAAAAACAGATATACAGGTAAACAGACATACAGACAAAAACGTATGATAATTTCCAGCCACTCCCCGTGATAGAATTTGCTAACGCTCACCCAATTTTTAATGTTATTGTATTCACTAATAACTTCAGGACTGCCACTTTTAAAAATAACAGTTTAAATGAAACCTTAACAATCATTATATGTCAAGTAAATGGGTTTTCTTTGGGCCGATGCATGTGCCTTGATGGGCAGTCAAAATGCAACCAATGCTGCCAACAGTACTGAGATTAACGTTGCTTGGTTGGGTTAGATTAGAAGCGTGCGTTGGGATTTGACAAATCTCCTGATACATGATAGGTTCAGTTGAATGATGTGCCTTTAGTTTCTGCATACTTGTATATATATATATATATATATATATATATATATATAAAATTTTTATTGAAACTAAATATAGCTATTGCCATTTATACAAATTTTATATATATATATATATATATATATATATATATATATATATATAATATATATATTACATATAAAGGTAGAAGTCATGACTCACTGATTCACTGACTGATTCATCAAAGACTAGAAAAATCCACATGAGTTAGAAACTTAGAATTTTGTTCGCTTATGTCAAAGAGATTCACTGTGGAAGGATTTTTGCGCCCGACCTAAGGGCTCCACTCCACAGGCCTTTAAGTTTAATATTCTTATAACTAATGCTTTTCACTAATACATGTTATTTATTCAAATAATCTGTAAACGTTTAAGGAACTCGAGTATGTAAAAAATTATAATTAAGTAACAAAGCAGCTTACGTAATGCAATTTGCATTTAAATTTGTTTACATTTATAGTCTTAAAATTTATGGAGTAAAGTTGAAAGTAAAATCTTGTTATTTTATTGTTTACTACTTTTTCCGTTGAGCACATACGTTTCTGGAGTAAAACAATAGAATTTTACTAAAAAATATACTTTCAACTGAACATCAATTCTCGCATATAAAACCTTTACAGGGAGATATCAGTCCTAAATAGTTATGTATTATTATAATTAACTATGTAAAGAATATTTAGTATATTTCATGTTGTTTTAAGTAAAATCGATTAGTTATTCTGGAAATTTTAAATATTTTTTAATTTTTGCATAGTATTTTCCGTGTTACACATTGAAACATTTAATGAGCTGCACAGTAATCTTTACAGTTTTTGTATAACAGCTACATAAAAGATAAACAAAACACCTGTGTACCTAATTAAGGTAAAGTGGTGGTGTCCCGAGTTTCAAAGAATATTCCCGCGCCAATGTCTCTGTAGAGGAGGAGTTGATTAGTGTTTAAATATATCTCTTTAGATTTAACATGGTGCTTGTTAGGAGAAACAAGATTCTTGGGTAATGTACACTTTCATTTTAAATGCTTTTTACTACAAATTGCTTAAACGTTACAGACGTATTCAAGTAATATAACAATTAACACCAATCTCCATTCCATTTAGTTAGTTAATTTCCACCATGCTTATATTTAATATTTACTTAATGTGTTTTGTATATATAAATACTTTAAATATTATTTTTTTATTTTATTTATATTTTATATGAGTTTTATTTGTGGCCAATTTCAGTTATATTTCCGTTTTATTTACTTTCAAGTACCATCCAATTCCTAAGTTACGTATAAATTTAAGTCACCTCGTGTCTGAAGATTATGATCCATCGTCTTTAGATAATGTGTTAATATTTATTTAAACAATAAATATGCTTATTTAAAATTTGTTGGAACGGAAGTTTCTTTGGTTTATGTGCAGGTCTTCAATTAGGTTTCAATATATAGTGGAAAGGAAAAACTAAATAAGTTAACTAAAATGTACGTGACAAGAATAATTGTAGTGCTATTAACGAGACGGTTAGTTTTATGTTTATCAAGCTAAGAAAGATGTGCTTTTGATAATACTCAGTTTAGATCTCCACCAAAACAAGCAGGGTTAGTGATTGTTTTTGTTTGTTATGTAATATTTATTTACCCATTTCAAATAAAATTACAATATTTGTTTACTTAATGCATTTGTTCTCAGGCTCTAAATTACTGTTGTAGCGTTCATATCATCGTTGCTGTATTAATGTTTACTTATGATACATTTAGATGTTTCAACATTATTGCAAACTGCAATACGCATATTAATTCTGATTAAGCTGGAAGGAATATTTATAATATAGGGACTAACAGGCATTTCAGGAAGGAAGAAATATATTTGTGTAAGAACATATCACCGTATGTCAGGAATACTGTAATTGTAAAAATGCAGCTTTCTGATTTTTAGCATCAAATATTATTGAGTTAATGTTAGCGAAGGGGTGGAGAAGTATGTCAAGATACAAAATCTGGATAGCGAATTAATCTATGAAGTTCAAATATTTCATAAATTGTAATTTTATAAAGGCATCATCAGTTTTGATGACGGTGATTATCAATCAATATCGTTTGGTTGAGCTTTAACACACGTGTATGTATACTGAGAACAATTATGTAGTATTTTACTATGTAACATAGTAACAGTTATAGCTTTAGCTTAAAATCTCACATGCACATTCAACGAAGCGTGTTACGCGATATTTGATACGGCTTACTTACACCTTGTCAAGAGATGACCTTAGCAAAGTTTAAGCTGTCTTCAACATATAACAGTATTTTAGTTGCACCAATCAGTCAAGCAGTTTTACAAACATATCATACAAGCAATTTTGAGCGTTGATGGTTGATTCTTTTTTTAAATGGCAATACCATAAATTTATAATAATCACCACTATTATTGATACTAATTTAAAAATCCACTACAAACCAAAGAAATTTAGATTACTGTAAACGAAAAAGAAATACAATTATACATTCTAATACTATTCTGGAGACGAATTAATGATTGTATTGCTGCCTTGTCCTATGTTACGTCATTATGTGGCAAAAGTTACTAACGTCTATAACTGTGGCCAACTGTACAGTACATGTAATAAACTCTATTGCAGTACAGTAAAAGAGAACACTGCCTCTTTACCTGGAAAGGGAGAAGGATTTCAAGTGAATACGCCTCAAGACAGTAAGTACAGAGTTACTACGATCAGTATGAGACAATGTGAGGTTTGAAACAGTCAGCACCGCTTGGGTACCTCCACTTTCATGTTAGTGACATATTAGGTTAGGTCTTTACTTTAATATAAAACCTTTGGGGAAGGGGGGGGGTACGGAATAAATAAAAAATAATTCAATTTTAAATAAATGGAATGGAAAACTTAAAATATGTAGCTAGTTGCATTACTTTTCAACGAATTTCTTTAACTGTAGGACTCTTTACCCTTACTACTATCTTATTTAGACAATAAAAACCTTCAGTCATATACCTGTAGATGGTTTAGTGGTACTCAACGCCTGAAATCCATAATGTATATTACAGTTATAGCACTGCACTGTTGATAGCAAAGCATTAAACACAACAAATATTTTCGATACAATGAGGTTAAAATCCAGGGAAAAGAAGGTCCTTTTCGCTTCCATGGGCTCTTAAGATCCAGAAAAGGAATTTACAATGTAAAGGTCAATCAATTGACATGCCTAACTCCAACCGCTGTTCTATTTAACGCTAATATACTCAAGATAGCAGTAGGCGCGAAATATTCATAATATCAGACAAAACCTGTCGTAAAAACAGGATCATCCATAAAATTAAAACTAGTTTCATCCTACAACAGCTAGAAACATGTCTTAGCTATATATAGAAGGTCTACTATCTTACAATACTCTCTTCCTCTTCCCTAATGTTTCGAAATATATATAAAAGGCCAATTACTTATATGCGAGTAAATCTAAATATAACCAATGCAAGTATCAAAATTCCAAAACATTGACCGCAATACATTTAGCTTACACTTCTTAAGGAGCTTATGAAACAAGCACAAATAAAAAAATAACCAACAAACAATGTACGCTATATCAAAAGGTTAAACAAAACAGAGTAGTATTATCTGACAGACTATAACTAACAAGGATTTGATTATTACGATCAGTGAACTACATCGTTATGATAATTTGTCAAAGGTAATAAGCCCTTGTTGGATAAATTTAGTAAATGATTGCTTCATATGATATCAAATAATTTCTATTTATAATTTTTTATGTACTTACACAATTTATTACATATACTGAACGTCTACCGTATTATGATTTTCTTATAAGTATAAAACATTTTATAGACATTTTCGACTATTAAGTAATAACTAATTATATCAAATATATTATGACAAAATATCATCCCACTGTGAACTTAAACTAACACATCTGTTTAGTTGCCTCTAGAAAGGTGGTTTGAACTGCTTTAACTTCAATGCCCTCAGAATTCAAGTAAATAAACTAATTTTACATTACGTCATTGTTAAGAATATTATGTGATACAGCCATCGTCAACCCTAAATTCCACTTTTATTCTTGTAATAATAATGATCAAGTTTATAGCATGGAGATTAGAATAAAATGGAATATTCTAAGCAGAAGAGAGCAACAAACATATAAGCAAGAGATCAATGGTGACCAAAAACGCGGTTTAAGTAAACGTATGCATTGACTTGAATTGAAACGAAAACGTAGGACAACATCATATCGTATTTTACGTAACAAGCTTCACTAAGCATGCAATGAAAAGAATAATTCTTGAGGAATTTGCAACGTTAGTGAACTCGACTTTGAATACAGTCTAATGTATTTTATTAGTATGTCTATTTCTTTATTTATAAAAAGAAACTGCCGGGTCGTTTAAGGGCCAGTACCTTAGTTTTTCTTGTTCAATAAAGTGTGGTGAGTTGATCTGGGATTGGATTTTGCAAGCTGAGTTAATTTTTTTTTCTATAAGAGCAAGCAGCGCAAAGCGCTGCGCAGCGGGCAAGTATCGCGTGATCTGAGTTTTGAATAGGCGAGCTAGGGTCTTTTGTGCTGGCCCTTAAACGAAAAAGACCCAAACTGCCAAACATGAACTTAGTCAGCCACCTGAGTAGGCTTCGGTCACGCATAGGCCAATCTTTGTATTTAAATTCGTTCCACGATATTGCTCAAAGGGACATGCTTCGCTGATGCTCAGCCAAATGCATGGTAGGACCTACACGAACATTAAATTCTATTTTGCCCATCTGTAAATATAATTACGTACCCCTTAATATTAAAGCTCAATTTTCATTAGAAATATCGTATCCACTGACGTTCAGCTAAATTACACGAACTGATATGCAGCCTTTAGTGTTCTAAAAAACACATATAAGTTAACACAATACCTATACACAGAAGAAACATTATACCTGTTTATTGGGTAGCTGAAAATGTGTAAAAGTACGGGTCTAAATTGAGTCCGAGGGATCCTATGGACAGTTAAACTTTTCTAACGGTCAGCCATGTGCTATTGAGGGGCATGTATAAATAATCAATGTGGTACTTCATGTTGCTAACACACAATTAATGTGCCTTGTTAATTCAAAATCTAGAGCTCTAATTTGTTTAAAGACATCCTGTATACGGTCACATATAAGTTAATTTTGTTCAGCCCTCTGTGTAAACCCCCCCATTGTTTTATAACAATAGTTAATAATTATATAATTCAAATATTGAAGGTATGGTATTCTATGTAAATATTCAGTTCAGCCCCATTTCATATTTTGCTTAGTGCATTGTCTGAAAAGGTTAATGGAGCTGAATATAACATTTGTATTGAATCAACCCTTCCCATCACTTGCTACATTATGTGTAGCAACCTCGGTTGTTCCGGTGACCTTTAGTATCATGTCTCCCACATCACAGTTCACTCAGTTGTGCACCTGATGAGACAATGAGAAAGCCTCTTCATCAAGAACTTTTTTAGTCTCTGTGATTTCAAAACGATTTAAAAATTTGTTTTCAGCTCTCCGTTGCCGATATTTGGGATCGCGTCAGACAAGACAGGATCTAATTTACGCAGTAAGCGGTAGATGAGATAGGGTTGAATTCAACATTCGAACAACTTATATTATAATTAATAAGTACTTAAGATAGTTTTCAAAAGTCCTCTGATAAAAATATTATCCTTATTCCCTTTGCGATGTATACATTTACAGCATTGAATAAACAAAGTGGAAATGTTTACTGACCCATTCATACAACCATTTTGTGTGGGACTCATCCCTCAAGTGTCTACCTAGTTGGTTTAATATTCATGTTTTGGCTTAAAGTTGCGACAATTAAAGTTACTAAATGAATACTGGACTTTAAAAAATACATTTAAGGTAGTTGTGGACTCTTCACATCCAATGGAAGATCGTCCAAACATTTAACGTGAGTATGGTTCAAGATGTACATTGTTGTAAGTGTAATTTAAAATGTAAATCAAGTAAAGACCAACGGTCAAATAAAAAATAAGAACCTTCTATTATAATAATTGATACCTAGATTTTCTCCTTATCATTCATCTCTGCTATACGACCCCTTTAAAATAATATACACTGTGCTCTATTTCAATAATGTTTTTTTATTGAGTACATAATTAATGATTTTTAGTAATTATTAATATTTAAATATTGCAAAGGAAAAAGTTTTTTAAACCCTTCTTTACCATGTTGTTTTCCCCTCTATAAAAAACTCACGTACCTGACGATAAAATTATATATTAGAAAATGTTCCTTTCTCAAACAATGAGGTTCTGTACGCATCCTGTGTAAAATGACTCTCGGCTATTAAACTAGTGGAATTTTTCTTGTTACCTCTATAAAATCTGGGGTTAATTTGGTATTGATTCCACCATTTCTAATTGATACAGAACATATCTACTATTTTCATGTTTACTAGCTTGTTGGTATACTTTAAGTGTAAATTATATGTTTCCAATATGGTTACGTGATAGAAGAGTTTCTGTTTACATTAGGCAATTATCTCCAGACAGAATATGCAAACGTTTTATGGAACAAATTTAAGTAACAGATTACATAAAATTTTAATAAAACGTCCATCTACTCAAGTTGTGGACTTGTTACTGTTTTTACTGTCATATCATAACAATAAAATAAGAAACAAAAAGGAAACAACTTGTAGATTAATTCAAAGCTATTAGAAGATGTATCTCGCGCGTGGTCAGAGACTAGCCCGATAAGTGGAGCAAATGTAGAGGAAATGTTTTAGAACCAAAATTTGGCTTTATGCCTCAATATATTTACTACTTATCCTGATATCTCCCCACTACCTGCCAGTAACCTATGAGCACGGTATAATAGCAGCAGTGAAAGCTTGTTTACTATGTACCTTAAAACATCTCTAAAATAACTTTTGATCTTCTCTTAAGGATTTGTGTTTCTTACATTAAGACACGTATTTTATCTTGTGAGCAGCCAAACTCAGCATGATAATGGTTAAGTACGTCAAGTAAATGTGGGTTACGGTAGTTATCATACATGGTTAACTGTATTAATATTTGTATTTAGATTTTTTTGTTTATATTACACACTAATTTAAAACGTAAAAACACACAGATATATACGTTAAGGTTGTTCAAATGATCTGCCCACCGTTTTCTATGAATCATTCAGGCAATATTGTTACTGTGTAATGCAAACTAATCAATTTGACTTACTTGTTTTTATTTAAAGGATTTTAAAATATTTTATTGTCTTAAATTTTTACGAAATACAGGGTGGCGCAAAAGTCACTGGATAGTTGGTTAAAAGAAGGAAAAATAACAGCAAGACGTAGTACAATAGTTTTCGTCCATGATGTTGGTATTACTAAATGTTGGTAATTGTGCCTTTTTTAATTTGGCAATACAATGCAATGAAACACACAACAATCGAACTAGTGAGTTCATCTGTCACACCTGTTTAATTTTCAAGAACTTTACTTTCAACACGATGGTGCTCCACCGCATTACGACACTGCCGTTCGCGATTATTTAAACGAACGTTTCCAAAGAAAATTTATTGTTCGAAAAGATATTGACATGCCCCCACGTTCACCAGATATCACACACCGTTGGATTTTTTTCCTATGGGGAAATAAACCAACGGGGGGGGAATAAAATGGGGAGGAATAAACAGTAGTCAAGGACTCTGTTTATTCTCGAAAGCTTCATACTATTGCCGAACTGAAAGACTACATATATGACGCATTTTAAGATTTGGACAATGATCCCACACTATGCCGTAGAGTATGTAACAGTATTCCAGAAAGACTTCAAAGATGTACGTGTATTAAATGCAGGCAGCGGAAGCACCAACCCATGCCAGTATACCGTATTGTAACACCGACTGCAAGTAGGCAAAGTTGACAGTCCTGCACTGATTCACCGTCAAAACCTGACCAAATTGTGAAAATGCATATATAAGTTTCCTTAAGGCTTTATTCAAATACTGTGGTTGTGGGCCCTAGGAGAGTTTATGATCAATGATAACACCCAAATATTTATACTGGTCCTCACGCGCAATTGCGACACACCCACACACATTCGACAGCGGATCACCGAAGGAATGCATCCTCAAAGTTCGAAGGCCAGGATCGACTTGATTTCTAGTAACGATGGTAAAATATTTAGTTTTACTAACATTAACTGTAAGAGAGTTATGGTCAAACCACATTTTAATTTATGATAAATCTTCCGAAGCATGTTCCAAAACTTCGTCCCACGTGCAGCCGGCAGAGACAACAGCCGTGTCATCAGTAAACAAAAATAGTTTTCCTTTGACATTTAATTTGGAGACATTATTGATATAAATAAGAAAAGTAGAGGCCCCAAAGTGCTTCCTTGGACAACTCCAAAATCAACACCAGCATTGTCACTCTTGATTCCATTTATAGAAACTACCTGAAGCCGATTCTGGATGTAACTCTTCCAACCACTCTAATTCTTTACTTCTTACACCTACTGCATCTCACTTTGCATTAAGCTTTGCCCTGTCAACAGAAGCAAAGGCCTTTGCCAAATCTAAAATTGTAATCAGCACTCGCTTTTTCAACGGAATCTGACTTGAAATAAACTTTGTAATGTCAAACAGAGCATGTGATGTATTTATGTTATCTCTAAATCCATACTAAACATCAGCAATTATATTTATTTATTCATCAACGGTATCGACCATTTTTTACAATAATAATTAATAATATTTGAATAACACAATACAATATAGGACTACTAATACTATATAAATACTCAATAATACATGCATTAAATATGTGGACAACAACTAACACAAAAAAAAATAAATAAAAAGTCAGTTGCTGGTGAGCAAAACAGCAAGTGTAACAAGACAAGTGTCCAGACGAGAAAAAGAGGGCAAAAATCAAAAATAAAATTTGAACTACTATAGTACTAAAATTTTTAAAGCAATAACAAGAGATAAACTTTAAGCAAACTATAACAATATGAAAAAAATTTTTAAAGTAATAAAATTAAATTTCCTAAAGAAATAACAAAAGTTATACCTAGAATAAACTTCAACAATCAAGACAATAACAAACAAAAAAATAAGTTAGGCATACAGAAAGTAAAAAAAGAGTGTAAATATTTTACCATAAACCGAAATTGCTATACCTATGATACTGCCACAACAAAAACCTAACTATGGTTTCTTATAGATAATTTGAAACACTTCATTTCTAAATCCAGTTGGCCTCATGAAGAAGTCAATCAGTGGAGCCACGTCACTGCCACAGCAGAGGAGCCTTGGGACTGATGAGTTATACGCATAGTATGAGGGCATGGATCTTCTCTGGAAGATTGTCTTCGATCTAGTACCTCTTGGGATGGAGATGTCGATGTAGCTTAAGATGACAGCGAAATCCAGCACACCACTCACGATCTTGTTCAAAAACACAAGGTCTAGGAACTTCCTTCGGAGAGAGAGGGACTGCAAGCCAAACATGTCCTCCACTTCAGCCACTGGAGTGCCAAGAAAGGTATATCCAAGTCGTATTCCGAGGAGACGCACAAAACGTACCTGAACTCTGTTCAGCATCTCATTGCGGCCAATTTGATAGGGTGACCAAATTACAGACCCGTATTCCAAAAACAGGGCGTACTAGGGTCTTGTATAGATTGACCATGGTGATTGGGGATTTAAAGTCTCTAGCAGATCTTACAATTAAACCGATTAGAGCATTGGCTCTAGAAGTGACGTTCAAAAAATGGTCATTGTAACTTAGGGAAGAGTTCAGAATTACACCAAGGTCACGCATCCTGAACACTCTTTCAAGCTGTGTGCCATTGATACTTTAGTTGAAATGACGACAGCTCTTGCCACGATTGAATGTCATTACCCTGCACTTGGAAAGATTTAATTCCATGGTGTTGTTGTTGCACCAATCACTTATGCTGATCAATGATGATTGCAGATCGAGTTGATTTTGCTCACTAAGCACGCAGGTACAAACTTTAACGTCATCAGCAAACATGGAAACTTTAGTGGTAATAACACCTCCAATGTCATTTATAAATGGATTGAAAAGAAGGGGTCGAAGGTGGGATCCCTGCGGTGTGCCAGAAAGGACAGAATAAGGCATTGATGTAGTGCCATCACATTTGACTAGAAACACTCTGTTCAGTAGATAACTTTCCAGCCATTTTAATAAGGACCCACAAATCCCATATCCATGCAGCTTTGCAAGCAGAATATGATGATTAACCTTGTCAAATGCTTTGGCATAATCCAGGTAGACGCAGTCCACTTGGTGACCGCTAACAAGCGCAGAAGTGACGATTTCTTGGAATTGAAGAAGATTCGTTACAGTCGAGCGTCCTCTCATGAGTTCATGCTGTTCCATTACCATACAACGACTAAGCCGAAAGTAGAGGAAGTCGAGAACAACACTTTCAAATACTTTAGCAATGGCAGGTTGAATAGATATAGGACGACAGTTCATAACATTTGCTTTTTCACCTGATTTGTGAATCGGAACAATATAACTCTGCTTGAGAACGGCAGGAAAGACACCTGATCTAAGTAAAGCCCCAAAATTCAGAGCAACGTGTGGTGCCAAAATCTGCCAAAATGTGCACAGTGCTTAAGTACCAGTGAGAGTGCTTATATTATGTTGTGAGAGATAATTTGACAGTTGCTGCCTAACACTTTTCTCTATAAGCTTGGAGAGGGTCGAAAGTAATGAGATGGACCTGTAATTAGAAAAGGAAGCTTTTAAACCAGACTTATTTAAAGGAACAACTATGACAATTTTAAGTGCATTTGGAAACTGTCCAAGACGAATACTAAGATTAATAATATGTAAGAGAGGAGGCGATAAGGAATTATTATTGTCTTTAATTATTTTTCAAGGAATTGCGTCAAAACCAGGCGCCGATCTTCCCCTAATACCTTGAACTAAGTTACAAAGTTCTTCCTGAGTGACAGGCTACATTTGAAAAACTGACTCCACTGCATCATTCACCTCTGCCTGTCCCCAAGGATGCATAGCATTTGTTAACTGTAAATCCCAAAGAGGCAAAATAATTGTTAAATTAATTGCCAATTTCTTTTACTTTAGCAGGAGTAACAGCGTCACTGGAGTCAATGAACGCTTCTACCGGGAAAGGCTGCCCAGCCCACATACCCTGCTTGCAGGCCACCTCATTGAAAACTGACCAAAATTTTTTAGCGTTACTAGCGTTAGATAATCTATTTTAATAATAACTGAATTTTGCTCGTTTGATTGTAGAACGAAGTATGTTCCTGTAGCACAGAAACTCGTTTCGCAGATTTACATTAAATGGTTGTTTTTTTATGTTTTCTGTACAATTTATGGCGATGCTGAATTGATTTAATAAGACTCGCGGAGATCCATGGTTTAAGTTTTGTATTTTTTGCGGAGACTTTAATTTTTTTTTTCTTTTTATTAACATTGTCTTGTAAAAGAGCAATGAACCTGTCTGTTAATAGGTCCACGTCGGTTCAGTTAATAACCATAGACCAATATTGAGATTTAAACTGAGATTTTTTTTTCAACCCAATCGGTTTTAAACAAAGAAATTTTTGGGTTTTCAATTGTTTTATTTTTAATGCAAGATGATTCTATATTTAGAAAAATTGCACTGTGATCCGTTACAGCTGCATCATACACCACGGCAGAAACATTAAGTGTTTTATTTATTTATTTATTCATACATACGGCAATCGCCATTTTACAAAACTTTTTACAAAAAGGTAATCGAAATATTGATAGTACACTTTTCATGCATATCCACTTACATGCGATATTAGTACTATAGGACTAGCCATGGTTACAGAACAATTGAATATGGTATATATTTAAAGTTAACAAAGTAGAACATCAAAGACAAGATACAAAAAAGATAACAATGGTCAACAAGATAATTATATAATAACGTACATGCTAAGTGTGTGCAACTTATGCATCAAAGACAAATTGAAAACAAGGTAACAAGATAATAACTGCATGCTTCATGTTAAGCGTGTGCTAACTCTAGTGCATGGGTCAATATACAACAAGACAACCACATGGTAATAAAAAATGCTATTTTTTGTAGTTTAATAAAATAATGGTCTAAGCAGGTGATACTCTCAGATCTTGTTACCCTTGTCGGTACAAGATACAAAACCAGCCTCACTCAAAACTTCTAAGTAACGTTGCTCTACAGAATTTAAAGCCACGTTTAGGATGTCGCAATTAATATCCCCTGCCACAATACATAACCCATTACCGCTCATAGACTCGTTGCAGAGCACGTTCATTGCGTCAATAAATATTGGCAAATTAGAACTGGGGCTACGATAAACAGCGAGTAAATGACAATCAAAACTGGCCCAGTTATGACAAAGCATAGGCAACCCCGCCCAACAACAGCTTACTACAGGACACTGATAAGGAGCTATCAATGTAGACGACCAGGCCATCGCACTGATTAAGACTATTGTATGATCGAAACAAGTTTAAAGCCCTCAATATGCATTAGATCGCAATCACTTGTTAGTCAAGCCTCAGTTTAAAATAATACAAGTAAACTTAACTGGAAAATTGTCTAAAACTACTAAAAGTTCATCAAAATGTTTATTACAACTTCGAATGTTTTGATGAACTATGTGAAAGGTATTATTCTTGATTTTCAGACAACTATTTACACCAAAAAAAATACCATACGCATTGTCATTATTACAATTAAAACATGAAATAATTGGAATATCTAAAGACTCAATCTCACCCCTTAAAACATTAAACAAAATAATAATTTAATGGCTAGCCATCTGGCTTATAAAATGAGCTAAAATACAAAACAAATGTTAAAAAGCTTTACTTTATTAATTTTAATTTATTACCATGAAAAATGACTCATTAATGGGTTAGTGAGATTTTAATACATATGTATACATTTAGGTACGTAGGTTACATAGACTTAAGGACCAAAAGCAATATGTAATTTCACAATATTCATAAGCTCGGTTGAAAGCCTATACACAAATAATATAATATACATAAAAAGAGACTAACCTAGCTTAAAAATAATGCGAATTTAAATTTTGATAATAATATATTTATTATAAGTTATAGGCTTTATTACGATACTCCATACTCGAATAAACTGCTAACAATAAGTATGTTTACAAACAACGGCTAACATTACTGGTTATAATCTGTACTAGCTATTATGTAGCTTGAGCATCATTCTGCACAGTAAAACTGCTAACAATAAGTATGTTTACAAACATCGCCTAACATTACTGGGTTGTAATCTGTACTAGGTATTATGTAGCTTGAGCATCATTCTGCACAGTAAACTGCTAACAATAACTATGTTTACAAACAACGCCTAACATTACTGGGTTTTAATCTGTACTAGGTATTATGTAGCTTGAGCATCATTCTGCACAGTAAACTGCTAACAATAACTATGTTTACAAACATCGCCTAACATTACTGGGTTGTAATCTGTACTAGCTATTATGTAGCTTGAGCATAGTTCTGCACAGTAAACTGCTAACAATAACTATGTTTACAAACAACGCCTAACATTACTGGGTTATAATCTGTACTAGCTATTATGTAGCTTGAGCATCATTCTGCACAGTAAAACTGCTAACAATAAGTATGTTTACAAACATCGCCTAACATTACTGGGTTGTAATCTGTACTAGGTATTATGTAGCTTGAGCATCATTCTGCACAGTAAACTGCTAACAATAACTATGTTTACAAACAACGCCTAACATTACTGGGTTGTAATCTGTACTAGCTATTATGTAGCTTGAGCATAATTCTGCACAGTAAAACTGCTAACAATAACTATGTTTACAAACAACGCCTAACATTACTGGGTTATAATCTGTACTAGCTATTATGTAGCTTGAGCATCATTCTGCACAGTAAACTGCTAACAATAACTATGTTTACAAACAACGCCTAACATTACTGGGTTATAATCTGTACTAGCTATTATGTAGCTTGAGCATAATTCTGCACAGTAAAACTGCTACCAATAACTATGTTTACAAACATCGCCTAACATTACTGGGTTGTAATCTGTACTAGCTATTATGTAGCTTGAGCATAATTCTGCACAGTAAACTGCTAACAATAACTATGTTTACAAACAACGCCTAACATTACTGGGTTGTAATCTGTACTAGCTATTATGTAGCTTGAGCATCATTCTGCACAGTAAACTGCTAACAATAACTATGTTTACAAACAACGCCTAACATTACTGGGTTGTAATCTGTACTAGGTATTATGTAGCTTGAGCATAATTCTGCACAGTAAACTGCTAACAATAACTATGTTTACAAAAACAACGCCTAACATTACTGGGTTGTAATCTGTACTAGGTATTAGGTAGCTTGAGCATAATTCTGCACAGTAAACTGCTAACAATAACTATGTTTACGAACATCGCCTAACATTACTGGGTTTGTAATCTGTACTAGCTATTATGTAGCTTGAGCATAATTCTGCACAGTGAACTGCTAACAATAACTATGTTTACAAACAACGCCTAACATTACTGGGTTGGAATCTGTAATAGCTATTATGTAGCTTGAGCATCATTCTGCACAGTAAACTGCTAACAATAACTATGTTTACAAACATCGCCTAACATTACTGGGTTGTAATCTGTACTAGCTATTATGTAGCTTGAGCATAATTCTGCACAGTAAACTGCTAACAATAACTATGTTTACAAACAACGCCTAACATTACTGGGTTATAATCTGTACTAGCTATTATGTAGCTTGAGCATCATTCTGCACAGTAAACTGCTAACAATAACTATGTTTACAAACAACGCCTAACATTACTGGGTTGTAATCTGTACTAGGTATTATGTAGCTTGAGCATAATTCTGCACAGTAAACTGCTAACAATAACTATGTCTACAAACAACGCCTAACATTACTGGGTTGTAATCTGTACTAGCTATTATGTAGCTTGAGCATAATTCTGCACAGTAAACTGCTAACCAATAACTATGTTTACAAACATCGCCTAACATTACTGGGTTGTAAATCTGTACTAGCTATTATGTAGCTTGAGCATAATTCTGCACAGTAAACTGCTAACAATAACTATGTTTACAAACAACGCCTAACATTACTGGGTTGTAATCTGTACTAGCTATTATGTAGCTTGAGCATCATTCTGCACAGTAAACTGCTAACAATAACTATGTTTACAAACAACGCCTAACATTACTGGGTTGTAATCTGTACTAGGTATTATGTAGCTTGAGCATAATTCTGCACAGTAAACTGCTAACAATAACTATGTTTACAAACAACGCCTAACATTACTGGGTTGTAATCTGTACTAGGTATTAGGTAGCTTGAGCATAATTCTGCACAGTAAACTGCTAACAATAACTATGTTTACGAACATCGCCTAACATTACTGGGTTGTAATCTGTACTAGCTATTATGTAGCTTGAGCATAATTCTGCACAGTAAACTGCTAACAATAACTATGTTTACAAACATCGCCTAACATTACTGGGTTGTAATCTGTACTAGCTATTAAGTAGCTTGAGCTTCATTCTGCACAGTAAACAAGATAGCATTAATAAAAAATAAAAAAGAACACATGTTAATATTCATTTTATATAAACCGATTCACTAGGTACCCTTTAAAAAATAATATCTAAATAAAAAATTTAATGAAGACAAATTTTAATTAAAAGCTGACATTGGAGACATTTATGCATCCTATAAAAACAGTCATAATAGAATATTTATGTAGAATATAATAGATTCTACATAAACATATTATATTATTATTATGATATTATAATAATATTATTATTATATAATTATTATAATACTATTATTATATAATTATTATAATATTATTATGTTAAAACAAACTATCATTTTTAATTCCACAACTAATGCCTTAATGTAAGTAAACATTTTAGCTTCTTTTCATAATGTCCAGTCTATTGCTTGTCAAATTTTTACCTAGGACATAATTAAAAAAACCTATTATGTAAGGTAGTAACTATTTAAGTAGTACTATGTACCTACATTTTCAACTAAATAATTAAAATTCTAAACCACGAAATGTTTAGTTTTGGATCTTTTAAACACGCACTCATACTTATCTATGATTTAAATAACGGTGTAGTTTAATAAGGGTTTCTTTTTTTAACACTTAGTGGTTATTTACAATAATAAAAAATACAAGGCTTATATACAATTCCTAGCATATTGTTTATGCAACTGTATGTACTAACCATATTAACTAAAAAATCTGTATAACACAGACCAAAATAACCAAAATACATACAACATAATTTTAAATAGTTTGTACAATAATATGAAGAAAAGAAGAATAACGATAAAAATTAACTATATACCGCATGAAGTCCATGAAGAAGATCTAGGCAAGAGGCTGTGTCACAGTGGTAGCGGGAGGTGGTGAGACATTCAGTACTAGATGTTGGGCTGCTGTTGTCTGTTCTAGCTGGGCGATATGCTGGAGGTCCCTGACACGGAAGGGGCGATGATCAGGTGTCAGCTTTGCCATCACCTTGCTGTCGAAAGTCCAGACAGTAGACAGTTTCCCTTGCTTGACGAGAGCTCTGGCTCCATTGAAGATGGCTCTTGAATGAGGCGGCAGATGCTCATTGAGGTAGATTGGGGTGTTGGGGAAGGAAGTTACTAGCTCTTGTGCCGTCATAGAACCCTTCTTCCTCCTCGCCGATAGCCAGGACGTTTTCACATCTCGTGAGATAAAACACACTACAATGGACGGTGGTCCTCGGTCCCCTTTCCTGCCCTGGAGTCGATGTGCAGTGGAGATGTCCACGTCCCTGCAGCTCACATTAAGTAGTTGTGCGATACTTCCTAGAATGTCGTACGCGTTTTCCCTAGGTGTCACTGGCACACCCAAGATCAAACGATTATTCTTCCTAGTATGCTGTTCTAAGTCAAGCACTTGTTGCTTCACGGTAGTGAGCTCTTCAGTCAGTTTCTTGTTCTCACTTCTTAGAGAGTCAATATTTTCACAAGCTTCGCTATACTGAGCCTTGAATTATAAAAATTCACCTTTTTTAAAGAGCTAATGTCTGATTTAACACTTTTAACCTCTGCTTGCACTTCGTCTAACTTAATATTGTTACTGTCCCATCTGTCGTTATTTTCCTTCCTGATAGCCGCTATAGCGTCCAGTATAGTTGAACTGGCAGTCCCGGACTCGCTTGTCTTGCTGCTGTTAGATGCGCACTCAACCGCACAACTTTCACACTTACATTTCTTGTTGTGCGTTACAACTTCTACACACTTGAGATGACATGCAGTAGCACAGTCTGAACACTTTTATACCATCCTTAGCAGTTGCGCTGATATCATCACAACACTTAATGCACTGTTCAACCATGTTCTCGTCGAAATAAGTTAGCAGGAGTAACACAGTTATAAATCTACTGACAAATAAAATAAGTGAAATATTTGTACACAGCTATAAACTGATTTCAATCAGCACAACAACCCAACAAAGTAACTTGCAAACAGGTAAGGACAGCCAGGCGGCAGGCTAAAACAAGCTACTTAGCCTTAGAAGAGAGAACTGATAAGCGATGTGAACGCATCGGCTGACTTATAAGAACTGTAATAAGCAAGAACTGTAAATAAGCATCATGTCCCTAGAATACGTACAATTTAAAAGCTATTTGTAATGAAACCCATATAAAATGAAACAACCCAAGGAACTTGGTTCTCCTAACAAGCGCCATTTTTAAACCTGAAGGAAAAGATTTATAAGGTCACCAGCTCCTCCTCCACAGAGAAATTGGCCCGGAAATATTCTTTTAAACTCGAGACACTACCACTTTCCCTGCCTGCTCACGCTCTACCACCTTGCCTTAATTAGTTAAACGAGAGTTTTGTTTATATTTTATATGTTTTCTAAAAAGTACAATGTTTTCTGAACAGTTCTTTTATTTTTTTTTATTTTGCAACACGGAAAAATATTGTAAATAATGTTATGTTATTAAATATATTAGTATTTCCTGAGCCAACGAATTAATTTAACTTAAAATAGGATTAAATGTAAAATATTGTTATAATTAATTCCATCGCTAATGAAGTCTGCTGTTTTCTTTACGAGCTCTCTCTCTTCTCAGTTCAAAAACGTAAACCTCTAACATACATTGGCAAAAAAATTAAGTCAATTGTATGATTAAGCCTCTATGTTGAGTTCTTTTTACTATAATAACGAATAATATATTTTAAATTTATTTTTCTACATGTAGATAACTTAGTCGAGGTATAAGTTTGTGTGAAGATGAATGGATAAAATAAACCAAATTTATTTTTATTAAAACTTATAAAGAACTCAGCTAAGCTATCTGTAATTAGTGCCTCCCTAGCAAGTTTCATCTTAATCTTTCAAGAATTCCTGTAATTTTAGTGTTTTAAATTTATTCCAGCAATATTTATTATTACCTATTACACACTACCTGGATATCTTATGAGATATAAAAAAATAGCTGAGAGCAAATATTATTGTAAATGACAGAATCATAAAACTAGGATCATAAATAAAAATCCATATATATATATATAATATATATATATAATACATATATATATATATATATATATATATATATATGTATAAATGTAGAGGCCAGTGAAGCGGAGACCTAATATCAGGTGGGAAATCATTCCTTAGCGCGCCCCAATGTTATAAGATAAACATATGTACCCTAATTTCATGAATGTATCTGTCATAATTTTTTCTGGGCTTTGATGAATCCGTCAGTAAGTCTGTTTGTTAGGACATCTCCTTTTATATACAGTATATAGATTTTATACATCAAAATAAGCAAAGCTTGCTAAATATCATTTGTTTTACTATAAATTGTATTTAAATTAATTTTAATTTTATTTCAAAATTACTTAAAACCAGGATATTACCAGGTATATTTACTTTCAGAAAATTAGAGGGAAATAATGGTGTTAATGGTTGAATATTTGAATGGTGCTTAATTTAATTACTTAGTTTATAAAAACTGTGTTAGTGTTTTTGCAAAAGCAGGCAAAATTGGTACATATCAATACTGCATACTGAATACTAACACTATCCTGAAACTAAAGGAACGTCAGTGAAAGCTAAATCTGTCATTGCGTAGCAGTAGACATGTCAAAAACCTAACACACGCTTCTAATCTAATCCATCCAAACCACTAGTAATCTCAGTTTTGTTGGCAGCATTGGCTTTGACTGCCCTTCAAATCACATGTATTAGCTTAAAGATAGTGTATTTATTTGATATCCAATAGACTTTAAAGTTTTATTTACATTATTACTTACTATTATAATTTACAGTACTGGGGCATTGATTATAGATCCT
The DNA here is from genome assembly GCF_021130785.1 of Homalodisca vitripennis. NCBI lineage: Eukaryota > Metazoa > Arthropoda > Insecta > Hemiptera > Cicadellidae > Homalodisca > Homalodisca vitripennis. The sequence continues at coordinate 58,633 of NW_025778125.1, forward strand.
TCAGAAGGATCCATAATCAAGGACTAGGGATATTTGCATATACAATAATACCATTCACATTCGATAGGTTTTAATGAAACCTATCATTCAAGTGACTGGAGAAATTTATTATCTGTCTGCCTTTCGGTCCATCTGTTTGTATGTACACAAAATACCTCGAAACCAACTAAGCTATAGATTAGATATTGCGCATCACCCATCATGTCTATACATGCTAAACTGAGTTTGATGATATTGCATGACTTTTCATGGGATTTTAGCCAAGCATAAGTGATTTTTTTAATCTTTTTGTGCTGACCATAATGGCAAATAGATACTAAATAAATAAATAAGTTAGTAAAATACTAAGCATAATATTGTAACATTTGTAATATTTATTCATAGACTAAAATAACAATAATATCTGGAAAGCGATTGTTAAAAATCAGTGACAATATTATATTTAAGGCACTCTTGGGTTTTTATAACTCTAAATAGTGTTTTGAATACTTTTGTGGGAAGAAACTAAATGATCAGAATTTTTAAATTTTATCGTACGGAAAAATATCTCTTGACTTCCCCTGTAGGATTAATATGTTGCATAAAAACATTATTTTTATTCACACGAGAACAAGTTCTATGATCGTACATGTTCAATTACCATGTTTGTTTAGGATCATTGAAGCTTTATCTCTCAGTAGTCTGACTAAATATTTATTTAGCAAGTCTACGGTATTTACATATTTCTTTTCTGTGTAAGTAACTGTAAGTAACTATTGATTTGTAATTTTGCAAACAACCTCAGTAGGTCCTGTTAAAACGTGAGTTGGCAAACTCATACTTTTTCCTTGTAAACGCAATATAAGTACATTACTACAAAAAATAACAAAACGCACATTAAAAGTGAACAATTTAAATGCAATGAAGTAATAAATTATTTACATAATGGGAAAAACTACAGGGTAATATATTTGATATAGCATAGATTTTTTTTATTTTGAGAAAGTGCAAGGTGCATACAACTTCACAGACTATCCTCCCTCAGGTTTGCCCTATGATAGAAGTAAAACGTCGTTTATGAATTAAGGTTACTACGTTTTTAAAAAGATATACCTGTATTACCCAAAAACGCAAATTATACAAGAGCAAGAAACTTTTTCTGTTTTTAATAACTACATAGTAAAAATTAAAAGTTTATATTTATTGTTTTGAAGTTATATTGCTGAAAATGTATTAATATTTAAGATGACATATTGCAAATTTTTTTATTATTTCGGAGTCTCCGTTATAAGTGTAACAGATTTTCAAATATAAAATATTCGTAGTTTTTTTTACATATTGCTAATGTTATTACTGTGATGTGTACTATATTTTGGACATGCATATACATTTACCAAACATGGTTGCTGTTTAAATTGTTTTGACATTGGAAAATAAATATTCTCTAAAAAATCATAATCCTTCAGCACATTAGGAGTATTAGCTGATGAGATATAACATCCACTACCAAACTGAGAGTGAATATGCAAAAATTCATCATGGAAATAATTTAAATAAATATATAAATGAAAAGAAGAAACAGGATTTTTCAGGACATTTGCCATCGTTTAGTGAAACAAGAAATCAGTAACACTAAGTTTCGAGATCTGCCATCTGATCTCTTCTTCAGGTAAAGAACTAACCTATTACATAATTACAAACTAGGTTAAAAATAAACAAATCTTACCAAAGCGTTGTGGCACGCCTAAGTCAAGAATCACAACTACCATGTTGTTTGTCAACTTCACTAACTCTATAAACATGCACTTAATAAAAAGCTATACACAATACTAATAATTAAAACTGAAACTACGGAATACAGGTCACAATACGTCTTTATTCATCTACTAACCACCTACGTAGTGTTACTGATTTCTTGTTTCACTGAACGATGGCAAATGTCCGGAAAAATCCTGTTTCCGTCACAATCCTTCCATCGTCAAAAATAACCGTTAAACAAAGAAATATATAAATAATGTTATATTTATGGAGGCAATACTAACGAAGCACAAAATAAGATAATTCTACTATTAACAACATTTTGTCAATAATAATTTTTATTGTAAAATAAATTCACCTGCAGAGTATCGAATATAGAATAATCACTATATATATACATAATATGTACAATATAAATGTACATATGTTAATGTGTGTAATATGTATATGTATTAAATATATATATATATATATATATATATATATATATATATATATATATATATATATAATACATAGTGTATATACAGGGTGTACATAAAGTCCTGCACGGGTATAATATTTTCTGAACGATAACAGATAAATAAACAAGATTTGGTACATCAATACTACACCTAAAAATCTACTTTTTGAAGGAACTATCAGTTTTCTGTAATATCATGGGGACGTCCCGCAAGGAGTCAGAAGGAAATCTTAAATAGAAGCATAGGTCAATATGGACATCATTTTAAAGGGCTTATCTATCAGAGTGTAATGCCGCAAACCGCACTCAAAAAGATTGATCCAGTAAAAAATGGCGGCTGTTCAAAGATTTTACTTGGTTACATTTTATTAGTAGCCATAACCCCAGTAAAGCAAAACTGCAACCAAAACGAATACTGCAGCTAACTACTACATTATGCTTGTCAGTTGTACAGAAGTGAATTATGACATTAGTTATCCTCAAGGGTTACAAATTTGGTCCTAATATATTGATAACGGGGAAAACCTGATAACAGTAACAATTAGAAATCTCTTATCTTTGGGTCGCAGTTAGGACTTTCCTATTAGCCAGTCTATTCATAGTAGGCTATTCTAGTTTTCTTGTTTTAGTAGTGCTGTCCATCCATTTTATCAGTGCGCTTTAGTACAAAAGAGTTTGTCGTATTGCTTGTAGTTCTTCAACTACACTATGTCGCTTGACGAACGTGAACGTATAGACGATCACACGAGGAAGCATGCCATTTATTTAGTGACTACTTTCACGAGAGGCAGCCAATTTCTAGAACAACTGTAGGGAGAACTGTTCAACACTTTATGAAAACAGGAAGTGTTTCCGATCGTCATAGGTCGCTGAGATTTCTAATTGTTACTGTTATCAGGTTTTCCCCGTTATCAATATATTAGGACCAAATTTGTAATCCTTGAGGATAACTAATGTCATAATTCACTTCTGTACAACTGACAAGCATAATGTAGTAGTTAGCTGCAGTATTCGTTTGGTTGCAGTTTTGCTTTACTGGGGTTATGGCTACTAATAAAATGTAACCAAGTAAAATCTTTGAACAGCCGCCATTTTTTACTGGATCAATCTTTTTGAGTGCGGTTTGCGGCATTACACTCTGATAGATAAGCCCTTTAAAATGATGTCCATATTGACCTATGCTTCTATTTAAGATTTCCTTCTGACTCCTTGCGGGACGTCCCCATGATATTACAGAAAACTGATAGTTCCTTAAAAAAGTAGATTTTTAGGTGTAGTATTGATGTACCAAATCTTGTTTATTTATCTGTTATCGTTTAGAAAATATTATACCCGTGCAGGACTTTATGTACACCCTGTATATATAAACATATAAAACGTTAGATTAATATCTAATATACCTATAATTATTTATTTCTCTGCTAAAGAGCTTTATATAAATCTTAAGTTACTATTACATTATATTTCTATTGCCAAAGTATTCGCTATCAGTTAACCGAATAAATATTTTTTTTTGGGGCTGTACAGTAAAAAAAAAAAAAAAAAAAATAAGGATTACTGGGAGAAATAACAGAACCTAGGATACGATCATTTTGAATCTACTTCAACACAACCCTGAATATATAAACGGGTTGACTCACCCTCGATTTGCGGAGTTGGACAGGCCAGTACGTGACGACATTGTAGAGTTGAGGGATATTTCATTCCGTACAGTTGGTGCAACATGTGTTTTCGACCACGATAAACAAGAAACGTGGTGCCACCTTTCCAGACTGAAATATGCATAATAATCAGGATACATACTACGTATGGGGTATAAGCAAACTTACTTTACACTGTTGAGAAGATGTGTAACAATTATTCTTTAATTAGTTGGTTGGCCTATATAAGTTTCTAAGAAATACTTATTCTAGTTATATATGCAGAGAACGACATGCTTGCTAACTAAAATTTGGGGTAAATTGAAACCAATCCTAGTTCATTGAATGTCCTATAGTGGTAATAACGGATAAAATTGGAAACAAGTTTAGTACAAGAAGTGTTCGTGAAACTTCCAGATATACTTATTCCATGCATTTGGGAGAATATGACACAGGATAACGTTGGATTTTATCTCAGACCTGCAGCTCTTCATGTATTTACACTGCGACGTCCTATTGTTACACAACCAAGCTGTTGCAAATTTACTCTGGTCTTTTCTATGTAGGGCATATCGTAACATTTTACTCTCATTGTTAAATAATAATAAATAATAAAACAAATTATATAGTAATAAATAACATTCGTTTACTCAATTGTTGCATATAAAAGTCATATACATACATAGAGTCAATTTTATTTGAATTCACCGATAAATGAGATTGGAAAGAACCTTCCGCTTTTGTTATGATAAGGAATTATTGTACTACCAAAGAAATTATACATCAGACTTTGTAGAACTTCCACTTCACAAAAATATAATTTATTAGTAAGTATTAAAATTATTTTAAGTTTACACAACAACATAAATATGTCTTGTATAAGAAATTTACATTTGTTGTTCTTCTTTAAGATAAAATACACTATAATTTCGTATTTATTTCATTAAGCAAACAAAATATATCATAAACCTTTATATCTATATCTTTAAGCACTAACTAAAACATAAATGGTCATTATTTGATAGGTCAAAACAAAAGATCAACAAGGACAATTAAGACAACTTTCAGAAAAGGTTTGAACACACTTTTCGACAGCGAATCCACGAGAACTTTCTATTGTGACAACAAAATGAAATAGAATTATTTAAACACTAATGCTGGTATACATCAGGTGGCATACTACACCACAGATCAATACATTTCTTTCGTCGATGTTTGTTATTTTTATGGAAGGTTTGTGAAACTAACGTGATTTGGAAATTTGTTACCAAAAAGTCAGTAACACCTTTGCTAACCCATCATGTAACTATAATCTACATCAGGAAAAACAAATCATACTAGAGCGTGATGATACTCTTATCAGGAATCAAAGCAACTTCTCGTGTGTTAACTCTGTTCTCCACTTCTAGTGAGAACAGACGATTTTTGTTTTCTCAAACTCCAAATAAAGAAGATGATGTGGCATACATCATTATTAATCACAGTATAGGATGTATACAAAATTCGTACGAAATTAGTTTTGCAATTTGATCTCAAGATATCATTTGGAGAGAGACACAGAAAAGAATTTTTCCAATACCCACGTAAAATTCTTCGTTAAGTTTCAGCCTATGAAAAAGAATAATAATAAACTCTTTAATAATGAAAAAATTTTGGCTACAGCAAATTAAGAAGGAATGTTGTAGAACCAAAGTTGGCTTTATGCCTCAGTATATTTATCCCTGCAATCTCTCCTCTTACCTGGCAGTAAGTAATGTGCTCGAGTTAATGGCAGCAGGGAAAAGCTTGTTTACTACTTACCATGAAAAACTACTATGTATCTTCTTTCCTCCCTAAAGTATTTTTAAGAATTAGCGTTATAGTTTTGTTTAATGCACTATGATATCAACTAGAAAAATAATTTAGAAGTATATTTTATTCTATATAAATTATTGAGGATCTAAGTAAACAAACCATAATCAAATTTATAGCCTATAAATTTAATTTACACCAAAACAGTAGTTTGGTAATTTATGAAATAAAATAAAAATTAGACTATATAATGTATAGAAATTGCTTGGGTTTGATTTCTACTGCAGTCTTAAAGAAAAACGTGTAAATAAAAAAATATATATATATATATATAAATTACGCTACGGCATATTTAAATAAATTAAACGAGTGGTGAAGGGTCTGTGTATATTCATAGACGGAAGTAATCGTTATTCTTCCACTCAACAGAGACAAATTTAATACTTCGCAAGTTACCTTGAGGTATTTTAGACCCTTCAGCAGCATTTATAGGAGTAATTGTAGTGTTGACCTCCATTGACTAAGAGAGAAAAGTAGATACTTAAAACACCAAAGCATTAGCAACTATCGCTATCTTAAAAATTACTGCTCTGCAAGGCTTTATTTCTATTTAACTTTAGAATTTACAGCTGAATAAAATTTTTATTTTTAAAAATTTTGTCAAATGCCATTTATTATCAATCCTTAGTTGACTGGGGACTCTGTAATGATTTGGAAAAACACGGATTCCCTGACTTTATAGTTTACCATCCTTGGATAATGTACTTAAGAAATCCCCATAATAAAACTTCGGAGTTACTTATATCTTCAAGCAAGAGATAATTAAATCTCAAAGATTGAAAACATTTATCTCTTTACACATTTTCTTAAGAATTAAGTTTAGCGAATTGCCTTACCTCTGGGACTACCAGTTTTTCCAAAATCTTTACCTGAAGTGTATTGTCATTCAAAACATCTGTTACTTTTACTAAAGAGACTCCTTATATCATATTCTTCTATCAAATGTGCCAGTGGCCGAATAATTAAGGCCGTCGAACGTTTTATTATAAAGTACATACACGAGGTAAAGTGCTGCTTTGAATTCCAATACTCGAGCAGCCACTCTAGCTGTAACTATAGCACGCTCCTTGGCATACTGAAGGTGTAATATAGTAAACATTTATCGTAATTACATATTCTTTAAATTTTATTAGCTTAAAATTATTACAGCTAAAAATACAAACGCTACGTCTGTGATTTTTCAAGCCCGGAGACAGGTTTCTCCTAATAACCACCATGTTTAACATGAAGTGACAGATTTATATTATTACACCCTCCTTTAAACTAGGTGCGGGGAATATTCTCTGTAACTCGATACAATAAAAAGGTGGTGCTCCTAAAAAAGTTATTTTTGAAAGTATAGAAATAAATGTAACCCATATTTAAACACAATTTAAACTCTTATAAAATATTTTACGTTTATTGTTTTACGAAGAAAAGTTTAAAGACTTTTCATGTCTGCACTTTTATAATATTTATTTCGTATAATAATAAGAATTCAGACTCCATTTTCTATATTTTGTACACAAAGATACTTGTATGGTGTATTTGTGAGCAGTGAATTACCATACGCATACTTATGCGTAATCTATGTAACGCAAAACATATAACAGAGTACAATACGAACTATTCTTTAATAACTTTATGTGTTTATGATACACTTCTAAAGCCGTTCCATAAAGATTAAAATCAATTAAAAAAGGAAATTCGTAGGGCCTTGTTGCTGATATCAGTCCAGAAGATTGAGACTATAATCAGTTATATTTATTTTACAATTTATATTTGTATATTGTAACAGTTCAATCAAGAGAGCTACTTTTCCAAACTCTGCAAAAAACTGTATCTAAAACGAAATATACATAAATTTTAAGACATAAAATTATCATGGAAAACTTAACCTATCTTTCTTCACAATACCAAATTAGATGATGCGGGGATAGGCTCTCAAAAGAAAGAGGGATATCATTAGATAAAATGTAAAACAAGTATTTACTGTTAAAACCCACCTATAGTTACACATAATTTTCACCTCAAGAGGAAGGTTTTATCCCCGAAATTTGTATAGGAAAAAGACATTCTTACTTTAAAGAGAAAATCAGCATAATTACATTTTAAAAAGTATTGTGGCGAAAAATATATGATACATTAATGATCTAAACCGTTGAGCAACAGGAAATGTTAGGAGCGATAATTGTTCAATTCAAGATTAAATTTTAGTCAGTAATGGAACGCCTAGTGAAGGCCGAATCTGTCATCATGTATCATCAAGTGTCAATACCTAACATACACTCTAATCCAACCCGAGTTAATCTCAGTTCTGTTGGCTGTATTAGCTTTGACAGGCCTTCAAGTCACACGTATCAGCATCAAAGACAGCACATTTACATCAGTTGAATTGAATATCTATTTTGTTGAAAGAGGGGTGTGCTATGAGTAGTATAAAATTACATTAAGTTTAAGTCAATACCCCTAAATAAATTTTTAACTAGTTAGGATTCTAGAAACAGAATTTCTTGAAAAACTTCATCCTAGGTTGTTATCATTACTTACTAACTTAAAAAAAGCCGGAGGCATTGTTAATTGCATCTTCCCTAGTCAATTTGTTAATATGTGTTGATGAGATAAATATAATTTTTTCACAAGTGAATGAAAAATTAGTTCTTACTATTCCTATAAATGAATATTATAATTAGGCTTAAATTTGTTACTTAAATTTTGTTACAATACTTTGTTAATACTTGTATTTGAATTAAAGTTATATCCTAGTTTAATAGCAGAAAACATTTCCTTTGTCAGTCAAAAGATATTAAATAAGGATTGAAAATAGTTTCTATTGTAATATTTTAAAGAAGGATTTTAGTATGCTCTCTATCATTTCTACTTTAAGAGTCTTACCATGTTGCCATAAAAAAATACTAACACGCACCTGACATTGAAGTATATAAGGTAAATAAGTAGCTTCACATTATGAGTCTGCAGATGGCACGTATTATGTTTTATTTACTATTAAAGATAAAATTTAAATCATAACAGTTCAAACTGTGTCAAAATAAATGTTATAATCCTCACCCGTTTGGCTATGCTGTTTATTATTCGCTAAAATAAAGATATAAAAAAATGTATTGCAAAAATTATTCCCGCTAAAAAGCTAAATGGTGAATATTTGTATTTATACTGCCCATCATGTTTTGGCCATGAAAGAAGCTTGATACAAACTTTTAAATATATAGGCCAGTTCATTTTAAGAATTTCGTGTCGAGTGGAATATAGATAGACAGTCAGACAAAATGTAACATATTCCAGCTACTCAAGCGACTAGCTCATTAACACCAACTAGAGTAAATAAATGCAATTTATTTGCAATGGGTGCAAGATAACTTTCATATTCTTAAGGATTAACCAATTTTACACGACAGTGATTTTTAACTTTATACAGTTGAATGATTGAAATTATGTGTGATTTAAAAAAACTAATACTGTTTGCTGAACTATTACTTGTCGTTAATATACTGCTAAGAATTATAGTTATCAGAATTATAAGTTATGCTTAAAGATTTATCATATAACTTAATAAAAAAATTTCAAAATTGCTACAGCCTAAAATAAATTTACCATTTAGAGCCAAATCCCAAACAAAATACTGATAGGCCTATTATAAATTTAAGAAATGTTGAAATTGCACATAAATTAATTTTAAAATCAAGGCAACCAGATGGGTTGAACCTGAGATGCTTCTCTTTTCCTTCTTATAACAAAAGATTTTTAGTTCTATGTAAACATCTACAAACATTCTACACACAGCTAATTAGAATTTTGTTGTTTATGGTATTTATTTGTTAAAATTTTATTTTGGTTATGTCTTTTGTTCTTGGTTTGAGTTCTGTTTGTATGATTTAATTCAGTGTGGTTCTGATGAAGGGTTCTGTGAATTCGAAAATTAAACATGTGCACTGATTTTTTGTTTCTGTTTTTGTATATAAACTTTAAAGTACTTAGAAGAATATATATAAAATATATATATATATTCTTCTAAGTATAAAGACTGTATGAATAACGGGAATATTTTGAAAAATTCTTTGCTATCTATAATATCTAAGAATGTTTTACAATTTTTACTAAACATTTTAATGTGTAAATAACTGAGGAATATGCCATACAGTTTATGTTACATAAAACTATTTCTTTAGATTCGTTAGATTTTTGACAACTTATTGAGTATGCTATCGCGTATTTAGGCTGCAATTATATTAAGCTACTAAAAAGCATATATTTTGTAAGAACGGCAAAGATGTTTAACTCGTTATCGTTGTAAAAATATAATACTACCTTGCGATAGTTGACATTTACACTCTTCTGCACATGTCAAAATTTCATGCGTAATTCTAGCAGAAAAAATAAAATGAATCACTTAACGAAAATGATTTAGGTTCTAAATTTACAAGTTGAACGTTAATCATTTAAACATTTATCTAAGCATCCATGGTGATTACAATACGTATCAACCATGTCCACTCAGCATATATAATCACAGTAAAAGAGGCGAGAGGTTGACATTATATACCAACAGTGTCAAATGTGTGAAGACCTGTTACCCCTTCAAACCATCTATCGGAAAAATAATATAATCAGTATGGTTTTATTAGAAGGATTTTTTCTTCCTCCTCCATGATTTAATAACATATTTCTTGTAATAGAAAAAAATCTTACGGATGTTAAATATAACATGTTATTACAAACAAAAATTATCTTTCAAATGCAAAGTTATGTATCGTAACGTACGAACTGTGATTGAGATTATTTAATAAGACTGAATTATTTTATTGCTAATTATTGTTACTATCCCAATAGAATAAAATAACTGTATTAAAAATTTATATAGTATATCGGAAGTCCATCCCATTTTAAAAACCTAGTAATAACGGGGATATGAATATAATATTTGTATTACGAAGTCATAGCCTTAATTCTGATAACATTAAACAAAGTAAATACATAAATTCAATAATATTTAATAAATTGGGTACTTTTCAGGGGAGTGGCAGCAAATAAAGAAGAATTCTTTTTTACAATTTATTATGCCAAATAAGCAAGAGTACCAACATTAGATATGGGACCCATCAGTCCTTTTCTCCATAACCGATTAATATATATATATATATATATATATATATATATATATATATATATATATATATATATATATATATATATATATATATATATATATATATATATATATATATATATATATTTCCTATATATATTGGAATATGTAGCCTTTTTATAACCATCATTTTCTGAAAAAATACACCCCGTAATTCTAACCGTTGCTAGAACGCTACAAATAGACCAGTACTTTAGAGTTAAACACTTTAAAAAAATTTTTCAGGTTATTTCTTTTTGTCTTTTTCTATTTTTTGATTGCAAGCTTTGCTGACACTGTAAACCCACTGTTAAATTCTTTATTTATTTAAATTTTCTACATTCCGTATTCACCTCTATACGTAAAAGCTTCTTATCTACCGGTATTTACGTATTTTTCTATCATCATTCACAATGACATCGTGTTGGTAGTGCAGTTGTGGCCAAGAAGTATGCCAGAGGATGCTAGATCATTGAATACGATCTCTTTACTTGTAATTTTAAAGATATTGGGCCAAGAGGAGCTTCTCAGCGTCGCCACTACTTGAACAGTGCTATATGGCTCGTTAGTGTGAAATTTAAATATCAATACTATCACAATTAGTCATATTTCAGAAGTTAATTCATTACTAGTGAGTCATAAATTTACACCTACAATTGACAGTGATGATAAATCAATTTACGTATTAAATCAGATTATTTTCTCTTTTAATTGAGATAATTCTCTTAGAAATTATTATACGAGTATATTGACCAAAATTATCGTGGTATCTAAAACGAGACATGTTTTAAAGCAGCTATTTCGTAATATAAATACGTGTAGTATTTTTTATATCATGTACATACGACAGTTTAAATTTTCTGTTGTTTTAACTAATAAATTATCTGTATCGTTAATGATATTATTAATTTCAGTTGATATCTTCGTATAAACAAACATTTGAATTAGAAATATATACGTATCTTAAATTATTTTATATATTTAAAATATTAATTTATATCTTAAACTGTTGGTTTTACATTAGGAAGGCTAAACGTTGAATTTAATTTAAAATTAGTGATTATTTTAGTATTTTAAATATTAGTGTCATATGTGAGGCAAATCTAGTTAGAATTAGTAAATAATCTATCATCAACCCATTAAACGCTAACTGATCAAACTTAAGAAGCATATATTCATTCCAATAAACTATTGAGCTGTATATTTTAAACAGTTATTTACATAATAATATTTATACATAAGAAAACTAAAGTAAAGCTTGACTATTCACTTAAGGAAAACGAGATCTGTAATTTGAAAGGCCACCGCTTTAATATAATTTCATATATGTGTATATATATATATATATATATATATATATATATATATATATATATATATACATCATAATCTTAAGAAAGGAAAATTGAATTTAATTCTCCATTTTATAGTTTTTATTTTGAGACAAACAGTTTCTATGGTTTACAAATCTTGAAAGAATATAAAATACGTACATGCCGGATTTTGAAAGTAAAAAATATGATTCGCATAATGGAAGATGAGTATCTTGGCGTGTTAAATATCCCTTATGAATTTAATTAATATTGATCCAAATACCCATAGATAACCAGCGTTTAAAACTGGTTGCACCATCAACTTCACGAGCCTGTAATTAATATAACTGTTTATGGTATTATCCATATTTTTAGTATGTAATATTAAGGCATGTTTTGAGTTTTTAAAATATATAATTATAGTAATTATGGATAGAAGTAAATTGAAATATTTATAACACAATGTGTTCGACATTGAATGCTCACCAGATTTTATAACCTACATATTCACTATTCAATTCATAATACTATCATTCTTACTACCATTTTTAATACTGACATAATATCAATCTTAATAATACTATTTCTTAAATACTACCATAACTTTATCCCTATTTGCGAAAAGAGCAGCTAATGAAACCCTATTATTATTTAATTGATTCGGGTGTGTATGTATTCGAATTTATCTATTTAGTAGTTTTTAATTTTATGGCTTTTAACACCACATAAGAATTACACCTATAGCATTGTAAAGGATACGGACTAAAACAGATCCTACTTTATCGATATCAAGAATTTTATTGCAATTCCTTGTTTTTAGTTTTTTAAGAAGGAAGGATTGCGAGGGAAACATGATGACTCCGTACATTTGTCATCGTTCAGTGATAGATAATGTAAGTAACCCTACGTTTCAAGATCTGCAATATGAATTCTTCCTCAGGTAAAGAACCAACCTGAAACATAACTAAAATTAATTATTACAAATGAACTTAATAGATATAAGTCGAAATAGCCCTGAACTCACCGACCAACCACATAAACCTGTTTTTAGTTAGTGGTTTTTTTAATATTGAGTGCATGTTTTAGAATTCGAGAACATGCAGTTGACGCAACATGGTATTTTGATTCCTGACATGCATGTTATAGAGCTTTTTTTATTATTTCTTTGCTTCAACCTAGATGTTAGTTATTTGTTAGGTTAGACAAATAATCGAATTGATTATAAAGGAAATCAATGCAATTTCATGGATAAACACAAACACATTCAAAGGTTACGGTATTTAAACATTTTTACTGTATATATATATATATATATATATATATATATATATAATATATATATATATATATATATATACATATTACTATTAATATTAAGTTATACTATTATATTATTAAGTATTATATATATTAAGTTTTACTCTGTTTCTCTCTGATAATGAAAACCAACAATATTATGTTATACGTATGATATTTCACTCACTTTAATAAAACTATAGTTTATAACCCAGTAGTGAGTTGTCCCATAGGACTTTCACTAGTCCAGACATAAGTAAATAAAAAAAAATTTTTATGCATAATTAGTACTATTTATACATTCATAGTTTACTTATTTAATTTGTATTAATTTAAATTAAAACACTTTATAACTATAATATTAGGCTCCATATTGTTTGTTCCTGTTCATTTAGAATTTAATAATATGTTTATTATATAATAAAATATTTATGTTTACCCTTTTAGAGTAAAAAAGGAATTATCGTTATTTTAAATTCACACTTATTTACATTGTGGTACTTAAAGGCCTGAAACTTACATAGGATTACATTTCAATCCCAGGACGGTAGATCCTATTTTCGACAAATTATCCTAGAAAGTAATAAAGGGCTTCAATTTCCCCAAATAAATTTTTAAATCACCAAAATATGTAATATTTCATTTATAAAATGTTAATACGACTGTTCAAATAGAATAATAGTTTGAAATTATTTGCTGTTAGTAGAGATAATAAAACATGTAATAACTACGATATAATTACAACTAGATTTCGACAAGAATATTGTTTAACTATTAATGGATTGTATAGTATTATTTACAAATTACACGATATAAGAGGGATATTAATAGAGAATATAGCCTGTACTAAACATGTCAACACATACAAATTAAATAAGAAATTTCGAATGGACGTATTAATTGTATGAAATTCAAATACAAACAAAAATCATTTTACGTCACAACTAGATACATACAAGGACCAATTACATTACTGATTTATCAATTTAATTAATACATTTACATTACAAATAACACGTAAATTATATAAATAATGTACTAAATATTTAAAATAATAACAAATAAAATCAATATACAGGGATCATTTAGAAAATATGTTATAATTTTTCTTTCAAAGTTTAACAGGTAAGCCTTTTAGGTTCAACATTTAGGGTATATTAACCATAAGTAAAAGTATTAATTTAAACTGTAAAGCATGTGCAATTTAATGAAATAAATCCTAAAACAGCATTTCTTTGCCTTATTTCACCGATTAAATTACGTAATATGTGATTATTTAGATAGGAATTCTACGCTGAACCTTATAAGACACTATTAAGATATAAATTCTGAAGAATGTTTATTCACACGATTATACGTAATATAAATTAATTTTTACAAGCCACTCAAGCAAATTTTTTAAATTAAATTTTGTAAAACATGTACCAAGTTGTGAGTGCTAAGTTATAGTTCATTTCTCTTATTGAAAGCTATAAATATTATATGTCGTATATTAGTTATCCACCTGAAAAAGAGATCGGATTGTAAAATCGCAAAATCGTATTGTTAATGTACGGTTTTATATTACTGAATGATCGAAAATGACGGAAAATAACGATTAAATTCGCATAGCAAAAAACTGGAAAGTTAGTTATATTACTGTTTTAAATTACTTGTTAATTTATGATAACTAATAAGAATTATTGCAGGGAAAAGGTGGCAGAAGAATATATAAATGTTATATAAAAATATACAATACAAAGTTTTACTATTAGTGCTGCTATATTACAGTGCGACGTCTGTGAGCAAAGTAATTTCTTTAGGTTTGTCTGCTGAAGGAGTTATTTACTCCAGGAAGACCACTCTAATGACTTTTAGATCCCTTTGAAATGTTAGTAGTAGTACTGTTATCTTTATGTCCTTTTGTAATTAAGTGGTTGATGTTTCCTTTTTTCTACACTACTCTGCAATAACCCAAATTTGAATATTTTCCCTCTGTAATTTATGTAATTTTGTAATCTTTCTATTTGTGGACTATATGAGTTGTAAATGAAATATCTAAATGCTTATTTTAGAACGGCCATTTTAGTACACAATTGCGATAAAATATATTATTAATAATTTACAGTGTTGCCAAACGTTACGTTACACATAAAAAAATGTAATTAAACTATTTCTTTACAAAGAGTGAGACTAGCATGTCGGTAACAAACCGAAAGCTTGGAATAAATTGAATTGACTTCAATCTTTAGTTGCAAGATTGAACATAAAATCATGTATGCTTCAATACAGATAAATCTATAAATAGTGATTTCCACATTTAACACTCAAAGTATAATATTGCCACAGACTATTTTGTTATAAGCTAAATGTTTTACTTGAGAAACTTTAAATACTATAAACTTTTTATGCAAATTATTACCATAAAAAATTAATTTGGTAATACTCGTATTAATAAGAAAATTTCATCCAAATAGAATTACTGTTTTGATTTTTTGCAGCGTTAAACACAAAATATAGAAAGTATCTAGGTTATTTTATGTAGTCATAACATATACTGGATATTGATAAGCTCTTTCATAAAATCAACGTAGGAGGAATCCAGTTCATGTGGCTTTGCTAATATTGCATACAAAATAGATACAAATAGTTTTATTCTCAAATTATCATGCGAACAGATGGACAGGCATCAATTGTTTCTGTCGTTTTAAAAACTAAAGCTCAGCCTAAAAGATTACAGATCACGAAAAATCTTCCTGGTAAAATCTGTTATCATATAAAAAAAAATTAATACTCGAATACTTTTGGCTTCTAATCCAAATAATCCAGCGACCTTAAAGTAGTTGAAAATTGTACAGACGGCCTATTCGCAGAAGAATTCGCTTTAACAGCTGTGTCAGGAAAATGAAATGTGTACATTTCAATTGCTTAAAATACCGTTCATTAATAGTACTATTTAATGGAAGCTGAACAAAAAATCAAATTTTCTATAAAATTACTTTAATGAATATTTTTTCTGTAGTTTATTGTTTAAAAGGAAACTATATACTACACAATATAAAACTAGTTTACGAACATAAACATAAATATATTATACGTATATATATATATATATATATATATATTTAATATTAAGGATTTTCTATATTCCCTAAACAAATTTTCAACATTAAATTTTACTTGAAAATATCCCCACACAATCATTACCTTCCTAGATGTTGATGTGTTTTTTAGAAGAAGGCTTTCTTAAAACAAAAATTCACGTTAAAGACACCAACACTATGAATTACTTAAACTATATTAGTTGCCATCCTACACATGTAAAAAAAAGTATTCCAAAAAGTTTAGCCATTCGAGCAAAGAATTTATGTAGTGAAGAGTCTGATTTCACAAATTATATAAACAAAATTACAAACACATTCAAAAATGTAAATTATACCGACAAAATTGTAAAAAATCTAATTAATAGTACAAAGAATTTTAATTACAACAAATCTTTTCCCCTAGATGAACCTAAATTTACTACCAAAGTCTACCCCGGACTTAACAAAATAAACCCTATAATTAAAACTGCTTTCCATATTCTACAGTCATCATCGGAAACTAAAGATATATTTTCAAAACCACCCAGGGTCATCTTTAGAAGACCGTCAAACCTTAAAAATATGCTAGTCCAAACCAATCTTAAACACAAAAATCGAGAGAAAATTTTTAACGGTTGTAAACCCTGTCAAAAACCACGTTGTGGTACTTGCAAAATTATGTCCTCTAGTCAAAACTTTTGTAGTAACATAACCAATAAAACGTATCCAGTTAAAGGAACAATTGAATGTAATTCAAGTAATATAATATATCAGCTAAATTTTAATTTTTGTAATAAACAATATACTGGCCAAACCTCTAACCCTCTTCGTATCAGAATGACAGGTCACCGTTACAGTATTGACAAGCCCCTCGCTGTACATTCCAGAGAAACATAATCAGGACAAAATTGAAAAGTTTTATAAATTAAAAGGCATCAATAATGTTCCATTGCATGCCAACGAAAATATAAATAGGTTTAATTTGAGAAGGAGCGAAACTGCTCATCAACTTTTTTTAAGATCAAAATTTCCTCTAGGTTTGAACATTCGTTTATTTCAAAATGTTTTTTACTCTTTGGTATTTCAGGTATTTACCTCTGTTTATTGTTCTATTTCAGTTCTTTTTCTTGTTTGTACGTGGTTAGTTTTATTATTTAATTTTGTAAATATTTATACATTATTTGTTATCTGAATAAGTATGCTGACATACGAAAATTCATATAAAGAGTTTACCAATATTTTGTTTTTTATTTTTACATGAAGAGAATACATATTGATATAACAGAACCGTATAAACTGCATTTTTTTAATGTATTAGAATATTTCCAGTGATATTTTTATTGCAATAAAAGGGAAGTAAAATATTATATATTTTTATATTTAAAATAAATAAATGAGGAATTCAAAAAAGACATACTGCTACTTTCAAGAAATGATGGAACACTCAGTGGCTATTACAAATCTACGTGGAACAAGTGGTGCAGTGAAGGCATGATAAAGCGGACATGGACGTGAACCTTTTACTTCAGTTATACTCGTATCGTACGTACGCTTACACACTATAACCACATGTATCAATAGAAGTAACTCATTTCTTTGGGATCGTTTACAAATTACATTAACTCTTTCCAAAATGTTTCACTAATTTTAATCTTGCAAGCCGCAAATGAATATTGCTAGTCTTTTGTAATAAAATTTTAATAAACTTTGCCTAAAGTAAATTAAAATCATCATCGTCATATTACATAAAAGATCATCGGGATTTATATAACCTTATAGAACCTGATTTTAACATCCTATTTAATATCTAAGTTAATACTTTGTTAAAATAATACATTTCCTTCACACATAAGCCAAGTATATTAGTACGAGTAAAATACAGTAAAACACAAAAGATATGAAGTAAATATTTTACTGTTTTTTTTACTATATCGGAAATCATTTTATGCCTATAATAAATATACTTCTATTCAGTAGACATATAGCATATTCTTTTTCAGATCCGCCTATTTGAACTAGTGGTAACGAAAAATTGTATCCAAATATTTTTATTTTTGGGTGGATTTATTTGTATTTTACTGTTAGGTACACCTATATTAGAAAGCAATTTGTTCAAAAGTTTTCATAATTGCATTACGTTATTAGTTCCACAATTGATGCTCATTTTCGTAATTTTTATAAAAAGTTAACTACAATACGTGGGATGACACATTTATTTATCTGTACACAACACGTAATTCTGCGTCACGCGATGTATATGGTGTGCATAGTAACTTTTACTATATAACTGTATAAATAAATATTATATATATATATATATACATGGGTAATTTGAAATGTATGCATAAACTGGAGTAGGTTTTGCTCTTTATAATCACAATACCTCTAATTAAAGCTAAAGAATTATTATAGTAAAATGTGTTACTATTAATGTTACTAAAATGTGGATCTTGAAATGCTGATTTCAAATGAATTTAATAAATGTTAGTTTTAATATTACTTTAAAAAAATGGGTTTTATTACTAAGCTAAAAATGCTTTAGTAAAGAGTTAATGCAACATTTTTCACTAAAAAGAAAATTTAAAAAAATATTTTATAAGTATCTGGTCTCTTAGAAAGATTATATATAACTGTATAGCCTGAGAATCAAGCAACATAAAGTGACTTCCTAACCACATATTGCTGATATCTTCGATTTATTATTAATTTTCTTATATTTTTTCTTGCTTTTTAAAACACGAAATATTTATGAAAAATATTGTAAAAATTATTCTTTTATACATAAATTTTAAACTGTGTATCATAAAGTTGCATTTTTAAAATATGAGATTCGATACCAGTACCTCCACGTTTGGGTCACTCTTCACATAACATTTAATGGAATCATTTCTAATTATTCCCCTGTGTGTATTTAACGGGGATGAAATTTTCCTTTTTATCATTCCAATCACTCTCCCGTTGTTCACCGTTTTTACTCTTTAAAATTGCCTTTCTAATGAATAGAAAATACCATAATATAAACTAAAACGAATATTTCATCTAAAATCTAACAACCAAATACTTTTTAGGCAATCTTAGCAACTTCGTTCAATGGTCCTGTACACTGAGTAAGGTTGGCTACTTGTAATCTACCTCGGTGCCAGTAAATGTGTTAAATATTTATTCTTCCGCTACGTCTGACGGTATTATCAATGATATTTATCACGTTTAGTGTTTATTTAGCTACATCTTATAAATTAAATATTATTTTAGCCATAAAAATCTGCTATTTAATCATATTACCGTATTGGGGTTTTACAATTATTACCAGTACTTAGCAATTCAATATAATATGCTGTGCAACGTTTGGTCCTATACATTTCGTTCAGAGGTATACTCTACAAGCATTAATGTACTCGAGTATTCACATCACTCCACCTTTATCAGTAAGTGCGTTTCTAACAAATGTAAAGCTTAATATAGTTAACAAAACAAATACTTTGAATTCGAGAGTGCAGTCGATTTCGGAACCCCTGCACTCAGCTCTGCTTGTGTTTGCATTGCGGATTCCCCTTCTAGACAATAGGATTTGCTGAGTGGCAGATAAATCAAATTTACATTTTCAAATGAAACTACAACCTTGTATATACATTTTAAAATCAATACGAGTAAGAAAGATAAAAAGATTAAATCCAGTTTTTATTACATTAATAACTTTCTGTACGTTTTAAATATGATATTCTCATATTTAATTACTGTAAACTTTGCAACGCAACCTTTCTGTGTGGTCCTAAAAACAGAGATTTGCTTAATAAACCGTGTTTGTGAAGGCAAAATGGTTCTAAATTGTACATTTAGGAAATTTATGTCAATCTGATGTTAAACATGGGGTTTATTAAGTATAAGAACAACACAATTAATCTTTAAACTTTGGTTTTGAAAATTAGGTTTTTATCTGTTAAAGTTAATAAAATTCAAAAATTATGCTCGCGTCAAATGGCTTTGAATTTATCATCTCTATTACATAAAGTAACTTAATATATTATAATTTATGTAAATATATTATACACAGTAAAGAATTTTAATCTGCTTCCAGAGATATAGTGTAGCTTAACTTATAAGCTTGTAAAGCTGTGAGTTAAGTTACATATCTTGACCAAACTCGATATTGCCTGAATAAGAATGAAATGTAATGCAAAATTTAAACGCGTAACCTCAATTTAGTTTCAAGAAACCGTGCACTCAAGCCGATGGATTGGCAGAAAAAAATGTTCTGTTGTAGAGTGATATGCTTTACTAACTCTAAGCCAATAGCCAATTGTGTTGCTTCAATTTTTAAATTTCCTTTGGCAGAACAATCACGTTAAAATAAAATAAAATTTTTATTAAATTATTAAAATTTCATAAAAAGGTTACCATTATTCATCCATTATTACTCCTTATTAATATTATTTGATTATAGAAAATATGTTACACATGCAAAAATTTGAAAAAAACAAATTGAAAGTCCGGCTACTTGTTAAATATATATTATTATATAATATGAGTTTAAATATTTCAACCTAATAAATTTTTTCTGCATTTCTACATTTCTGTTAAAAATAAGACAAAAACTTCTGTTTCGTACACAGAAAGAATTTTTTTACCGCTGTTAAAACATCCTTATTTCAAATATGTAGAAATTATTAAAGTAATTTCAATTGGTATTTTTAAATATATTCCAGTGCTGACAAAATGCATATTCTATTTCCCACCTTATCATTGCTGATAAAATTTATTGATAGAAATTAAATTTATCTCAATGGTGTTCACACAAACGGTTTGCACTCCGATTTACAGACTCTATTAGCCCTTATTTAAACGTTATTTCTTAGTTACTCGGATTTTTTTTTTTTTTTTTTTTTTTTTTTTTTTTTTTTTTTTTCTTTGGGGTATTGGGGTGGATTCACAGATCCTCACACGTCAACCTGAGCTTATTGTGTGCCCCTTTGATGTTAGAGGGGTAAGCCTATCTTTGTGCCCTTAATTAGGCTAAGAAGCTTTTCCCCGATACTAGCATCTGGTTCGTCGCCTGGTTGTTTATCACCGAAAAGAGCCCTTCTCCTTGCTCCCAGTCTCTCACAGTCCAGTATTATGTGTTTTGCAGTCACTTCAGACTTATTGCAGAGTCTGCACTCCAAGTCCTCATGTCGTAAACCTAGAGTGTTTAGGTGTTTCCTGAAGTGGCCGTGTCCAGTGATCAAGGCAATCACTTGCTTAACCCGATCCCTGCCCAGCCCCATCAGCCATCTGGTGAAGCCGGAGCTAGAATCAGCAAGCAGTCTTTTGCCGAGTGCTTGTCCTTGGTGACTCTGCCACCGCAAGCGGTGTGTCTTCCTGGACCATTTGTTTATACTTTGGTAAGCGGCTGACTTGCTTATACCACAACTCGGTTCTGGACCGGTGTATGGCATGCTTGCTCCGCTTTTGGCAAGCCTGTCGGCGCATTCGTTACCACCTATGCCTGTGTGGCCCGGTACCCAACCAAGACGCACAAAGTTGCGTGATCCAAGCTTGCAGAGAGTGTTAAAGCACTCCCACACAAGCATGGATGAGATGCTGTTGGAGTCAAGAGCTTTAAGAGCTGCCTGACTGTCTGACATTATACAGATGTTCATTCCCTGGTACCCTCTAGTGAGGCCTAGGTTGGCACAGGCTAGGATACCATAGATTTCGGCTTGAAATATGGAGCAGTTCCGACCCAAACTGCCGCAAAGGGCAGTTCTAGGGGATTGACTAAACACTCCATATCCAGTTTCTACCCTTAATAAGCGAGCCATCCGTGTACCAGACAAAGCTCTTTCTTATTGTTGGGATGTTATCTTGCGATTTCCACTCATCTCTGGAGTAGAAGTCAACAGAGAATGGCTTATTAAATACGAACTCCGTTCTCATTATGTCGGAGACCATTTCGAGAATAGCGCTTGGGTTTACAGCTTCAGTGATGGCGCCATGGCTCGCGTTAGACGCGCCATTCCTCCACAAGCCAGCAACCATCAGCCGATAAGCTGACTTACGCGCTTCAGCTTTTATATGGACATCAAGAGGTAGAAGTCCTAAAGCCACCTCGAGGGTCGCTGAGGGACTACTCCTGAATGCTCCGGTTGCAAAGATTGTACCAAGCCTTTGTAAGCTTTCAAGCTTGGCTTTGGCAGTTACCTGATTCACCTTTGTCCACCAGACTAATGAACCATAAGTGATTTGAGGCCTTACAACTGCTTTGTAAAGCCATAGTGCTATATGGGGTTTTACGCCCCATGAGATTCCTGCAAGTCTCCTGGACGTCATGAGCGCCCACTTTGCTTTGTGCAGGATATTGTTAAGATGATCATTCCACGTAAGCTTATGGTCTAGAGTCAGTCCTAAATATTTGACTGTCTTTGACCACTCAAGCTGTGTGGATGCGAGTTTCAGCCTAGAAAGAGACTCTAGTTTCTTTTTCCTAGTGAATGGTACAACTACTGTCTTAGAGGGATTTACTTTCAGTCCCTCTCCCTGACACCAGTTGTATACATGTTGAAGATTGGTATTCATGATATCAACAACAACATTTGTATATTTTCCCTGTACCATAAGGACTATGTCGTCTGCATATCCTTGGACATAGATTCCATTGTTAGTAAGGTCCTCAAGTAGACCATCTACTACTAGATTCCACAGTAGAGGTGACAGGATGCCTCCTTGAGGACATCCCCTTGTGGGTGCGATCACGAGCGATTCTTCATTGAGATCGGCCCTGATCCGTCTGGAGCACAGCATGGCCCTAAGCCACCGGCACAGAGCTGGCTCGAGGCCACGTCGCTGTGCTCCACTTACCATTGCAGTGAATTTAGCATTGTCAAAAGCTCCTTCAATGTCTATGAAGGTGCACAATGCCAATTCCTTGGCGGACAGGCTATCCTCAATCCTACTGACTAGTTGGTGCAGTGCTGATTCACAGGATTTGCCTGGCTGGTATGCATGTTGGTTGCGATGAAGGGGAGTGTCTGAGAGAACTCCCTTTCTCAGGTGCCTCTCCACCAGTCTTTCTAATGTTTTCAGTAGAAACGAAGATAAACTGATGGGACGAAAAGATTTAGGGACAGAATAGTCCGCTCTCCCTTTTTTAGGGATGAAGACCACCCTGTTGAGACGCCAGACTTGTGGTATGTACCCATAAGCTAGGCTCGCCCTGAATAGTTCACATAGAAGGGTAAGGAGATTCTCCGGCCCTTGTTGAAGCAGGGCCGGAAAAATTCCATCCCCTCCTGCAGATTTGAAAGGGGCAAATTTAGAAATTGCCCATTTGGCTTTAGAGAGAGTGACAATCCTTCTGGCAATGGCCCAGCTACCACGATAAGCTCTTGGCCGTGAGCCTGCCTCATGGTTACCAGACGTTCCAGTGTGGTCATTCTCAAAGATACAATCAGGGAAGTGAGTCTCAAGGAGAAGTTTGAGGCTATCACTAGACCCGGAAGTGTGTTGACCTCCCTGGGACCTTAAAGATCCCAAGTGACCGGTTGGACCTGAGGCTAGTAAACGTTGCAGTCTAGCTGCCGCGCTTAACTCATTTACCTTCTGTGTAAACTGCCTCCAGGAACTTTGTTTTGCCTTTTTAATTGCTAGGCTGTATTCTGTTAGAGCTCTATGATAGGACTCCCAGATACGGCTCCTTTTGCATTGATTGTACAGCTTCCTAACATTAGCCCTTTTGCGAGCGAGGTCCGCAGTCCACCACTTAGTATTGGTTCGACTCTTCCCCCGTCGCAATGGACAATTGTCGTGGAAGCTATTGATTATAGCATTCTGCAGGTCAGAAGCTATCTGATCTATATCTGTGAAGCATCGCACCCTTCCGCCTACCGATCCCAACTGTGACTGAAGGTCAGACTTATATCCCAACCAGTCAGTCCTCCTGGGATTGCGATAGAGGACCTCTGCAGCCTCATCTTGCAAGTTGAAGTGGATATACCTGTGATCCGATAATGAGGCCTCTTCGCTTACGTGCCACTTATCAACCATTCCAAGTATACCTTGTGTGCAGATTGTTATATCAATAACTTCTTGTCTAGTTCGTGTTGCGAACGTGGGGCGGTTACCTTTATTACATATAAATAGGTCCCTGCTTAGAAGAAATTGTAAAAGTGCCTCACCTCTGGGGTTAGTGTTGGTGCTGCCCCATCCAGCAGAGTGATGGGCGTTGGCGTCACAACCTAGAAGAAGTTGTTGACATCTAGCTTGTGCTTCTTCCACCAGGAGCTCTAGGTCTCTTGATGGAGGGAGTTCCCTGGCATCATATGGCAAGTATACGGAGCCTACAATTGTGCTCTGTACTATGCCTCCATTCTTCCAGGTCAGTGTGCCCACAGTGAGATCTTTGGAGCAGAATTCGTTGAGGGTTAGAAAATCCAAGCCTCTCTTCAACAGGATGCAGGTCCTGACATTCCTTAGAGAGGTACAGTAAATTAACTTACCTTTGGTTTCATTTAGGCCCGCCACTCTCCCTTGGTGAAGCCATGGTTCTTGAATCAATGCCAGATCGAATCCCTCCTGGAGGAAGAACTGGCAGAAGGCTGCCGAAGCAGCCCTACTGTGCTGG
Source organism: Homalodisca vitripennis (assembly GCF_021130785.1). Taxonomy (NCBI): domain Eukaryota; kingdom Metazoa; phylum Arthropoda; class Insecta; order Hemiptera; family Cicadellidae; genus Homalodisca; species Homalodisca vitripennis. Next base: position 83,713 of record NW_025778125.1, read on the forward strand.
AGGTTGATTTGTAGAACTCGTGGCATTGTCCTTGACTGTCGAGGAGACAATTGAGACCTGCCAGAGTCCTAGGTTGGCTCTACAGTTGGAAGCCTTCACAGCCTTGTAGCAGACCTCGTCCAGGAAACAGAAGAATCCGTAACCTTTCGGATCTGGCTTGGATGGAAGGATTTTTCCACTCATTTACATTTAGGTTGGGATTCTGCTTTTTGAACATTTCAAGTACCTTTTCAGGTGTCTTCTTCAGAAGCTTCGGGTGAGCTCTGAAAAAACACCCTAGTGGACCTCAAGATGTCCTTACGCAGACCCACTCTCAGAGAGATGTCATCTCCCAGAGGTTTTATTCTTTGAATAACTTCTTCCAGCCAACGTTTGGTGTGCTCGTTGATGCAGGAAGCAATTAAAACACCTTTCTCTAGGTAGGTGCCCGCAAACGATGGAACGGAACCATCCTCCAGGGGTTGGATTTCTTCCATAATTGCGTCCTCGATGGCTTCTCCTTGCTCTGCACTAAGCTTCGCCTCTGGGTAGCCTTCGAGGGCTATGGCTATTTTGATCGCCGCGACCTCTCTGTAGGTAGCCTTGGGTGTGCTACCAGAGGCCTCGGGATCGTGGGCTTCGGGCTTTTGGGTTTCCCTCCTAGCCTTCTTTGCGGGCCCCTCAGCGGAGGGTGGGGTGACCGAGGTGCCTCTGGGGCGTTTGGCCGACCCCTCCCCCGCCTTGGTACCCGCAGTTGGGCCCGGAGTTGAGACCTCCTGCCGTTCTGGGTTCTTTTTCTTCTTTTTCCCCCTCCTCCACTTGGAAGGGTCAAAAGCTTCACCCTTTTCAAGAAGTTTAGCCTTTAGTGCTTCTCTCCTTTGAGCAGTGGTGAGATTAGGCCTCTTCATTCTGAGGTTGCCGAGTTGCTCTGTGGCATCATCCAGCGTACCTGTAGACATGGGAGTGCTTGGGCTGTTGAGGAGCTGATCTTCTACATCTTGAAGGGCTTTTGATTCCTCAGCGCTTGTACTACCTTCCTCAGATAAAGCCTTGCCATGTATGGGAGCTTCAGTGTGCAATGGAACCTCCTGTGTTCCTAAGGCACTTTGTTGAGGAGAAGGTAGGGATGTTGGCATAACAACCTCTTGAGTTGTTTTACCAGGTGATGGTGTGTGCGAGGTAGCTTCAGGAGCTACCTCAGCAGGAAGAGGTAGGTTAGAAACAGCTTCAGGAACTGTTTCAAGGGTTGGTTGGTTTTGGTTTTTGTTTTTGTTTTTTTTCCATGATGTTCCCACGAGTAGCTAGGGAATGGAAGGTCGACTCAGACAGAGCCCCGCATGCCTGGGTAAGCTGCTTTTAAACTGGAGGGTCGCCGGTGTCCAGAGTCCGCATAGTAAAGACTGGTTTGCCACCAGCCATTCAGCCCTGGCCTATGCTGTTCCACCGTGGCTTGGCCCCTAGTGGGAGAAATGAAAGGAAAACTAAATCGAAGGGTTGAGGAAGTTTACCTCAAATAGAAGAGAGTGAAGAAGAGAGATAGGCTGACACATAGAAAAGTGTGCCAGCCATAGGCCTCCAGAACAAGAAGAGAAGGGATCTGGAGCATTAGCTAGGGTACCTCGGGGTCGCCACTACCCGTACGGCCTCGAAAGTTAGACCGCCCCTGAGGGCTAGTTACTCGTAATAGTTTTTGTTCAATACCTTTACATAGATCATTCAAACAATGGTCTGTAAACAATTCCAAAGCAATTTGAAACGTTAAAATTAAACAAGAATATAGATCAAACCAAATGTAATTAAATCTATGAGTGCGGTAATCTATAAAGAAGTGTGTAATTCTATACCGTATTTCATACATACTGATAGCCTAGAATGATAAAGTGTTCGAATACAATGTGGCAAGAAATATTCTAGAGTTGGCAACTCTTGCCTAGTCACTGTGTTGCATAAGTATTGCCAGAAATGAGAGTCTGGGTTTATAGCCTGATACGTTACGGATTTGTGGAGATAAGTACTGGTAAACGTTGCTTAAACACAATTTTATGTTTTGCTTCTTCAGATTGAAGGGTTTTCTGCAAAATTATAAAAAGGACGTTATATTTCATTTAAACTGTGCTAAAATTTAACTAGCTTTTAATATAGTAACGACGAGATTGTATACTACGATCCCATAACTATGTGATAGTAGAGCAATTAAAATTAAGAAATATAGTTAAAGAAACAGTCTGAAACTTACTAAGATCATCAGTGGCGTATTGTTCTAAAATAAGAACATATGCATGTTTACTTGGAGTTCCAAACTGTTTAGTTATGCAAGATTCAATCTACATAGTAAATGTTTAGTTTACCCTGTTTGGCATATAACTGCTTTGCTTGATTTTAAGCTAGCTCTATATCTCAAGTAAATATTAGCGTCTAATAATTAGGTGTTGAACATTATTTATATAATTTAGAACATATTCCAACTCTAAATTGTTTAATTTATTTACCAAATACGTCAAACTAATAAATAACTATAATAAAATGCCCCTAGCATACCTAGTTATCTATAATATAGTAGTATAATATTTTGTAAAGTTGTTTTTAAATGCTTCATAGGTATACTTTAAATTTCTATAAACCACTATAAAATAACTGTTATCCGTAGAAAAAAGTTCGACAAACATAAGAAATTTTCTTTTCATATAGCTGTGAAGTACTGTTCAATAATACAATAATAATACTTTACTTTCAATATTTCATCGTTTTTCCTTCAGTTATAATTAGTCTAAATTTCTGAGCTATCGTATTACTGTAACACCTTAGGGATTTAAAACTCGTGGGGTGCCTTATTTCCATTCTTACTCATATCTTATCGTCTCTAATAACTGAGTTTATTGGTATAATTATCCCCGGCTTCGGTATTTAGTTGTTTATTGCGATCTTAAACCGCTACGATATCTTCTAGATTGGTTTTTTATACCATTATAATGTAGCCATAACATGAAAGGTATTCACACATGTATTCCTGAAAGGTAAAAAACAGTTATTTTTTATCCTACTCGAATTTGATTTTCAAATAGTCCATTAGGAAGGAATAGTTAGAATTGCTGTCGTGGTTGGAGCAGTTGTCTCACGGTGGATTAGCCCATTAAAGCATTATGAGTACTACATCTATAGCGTAAAGGCGAGAAAGGGCTTCAATTTTATTCAAATCGGAATCTCTTTCAAACAAAGTTCTATGTGATTAACAGCTGGAATGGATATTTTAAAGCAAACCTTCCGTTTTTGTTAGTTACAGAAATTATTGTAAATCATAATTGTGCATCAGAGGCAGTAATGGTGTTAAATGATTACTGATGATTCTTACTGGATAATGTACATTATTATATACAATTTGTTTAAGGAAATGACTTGGCCTTGCACTATATATTTAGTAATAACTACAGCTTTTTAATACTTTTGTGGGATTATATATTTATAACCTCCATTATGTAACCAGAATAAAGTTTTACTTCTGGCTAGTTTATGTTTGTAGGTTAAACCTAAAATAGGCACAGCAAAGATTAGTGTCTCACTTGTATTTAGGCGGTCTTATAAATGTTATCTCTCCCCCACCTATCACTTCTCATTGGATCTCACCAGGCGACGGCTCCTGCCTCCATCCTTAGCCATGCTGAATATCCGGTAATTCCGGAAACAAACTTTAAGGTAATTTTAGGAATAAGTGCAACGTGAAGTCTCTCAGTTTTTGTTCCTCTTGGAAACGCCTACAGCATACAGTGCCTTTACATGTCTTTACAATAATTGGAACTGTTACTCTAAATAGCTATTCAGGTACAATCTCAAATGACCCTTCTACGAATGAAAACTTTTATTTCCTAGATGAAACAAAGTTCCAACGGAATAAAATAAAAAAGCTTTCAAACTATCGTTGATTTAGTTATTCCGATATGTTATTTTAAAAATGCATTATGATACACTCAGATTTACTACCTAAAACTAAATTTATAAGAACACTCCCAGCGTCTCAAACGAAACACACCTGAATGATCGCAAAACTAAAATTAATCTTGGTAATTAATTCATTGAAAAGTAAAACTGTTATAAAGGTAGTTTCTTTATAAATTCAGATCCCAAACACAAACCGTAAATGCATTAAATAGTTTAAACTTAAACTATATGATTCTCTTTCATATCATTTCGAGTTTTAAGTCTGAATCAGTCAATACATGTGGCTTATACTACAAAAGAAAAATGCTATGTAACTAGATCCTTTACTAATATTTTATTAGGTCCTTAAGAAGATGTTACCTTTGAACCTAATAATAAAAATGCTGATATCTTATATTTAGAAACATTGATTTTTAAAAAAATAAATGTGGGATCTCTTAAGCCAAAGAGACACCTATTCCAATATGCTCGTTGCCAAAAGTACTATACCATATCCTCCTGCACCAAAGTTCATCCACATTTATGTGTACGTTATGCAAGTCATCTTGACTATATTTCTTGTGATAACACCACAGCTACATGCTCTCTATGCCACCTATAAAATTTATACCACTGTTTATAAAGAACTACAAAACATTCGATTTGAAACCCTACGCCAATCAAGGCTCACTCGTTATGCGCCATATCCATACATAGCTTCATAAGATGTCTTTAAATGTACAGTAAAAGCTAGGTAGCAGCTTTGTATTTAAGATATGTATTACAGACTGACAAAGCGCTTCATAATCTACATTTATTAAGCGTACAGTTAAAAAATATTTTTTCTAAAACTTTCAATTTTTTTCGGGATGAACTCTACACTCAACAGCTGTTCAAGATAAGTTGTAAATAGAAGTTTTGAATATTATACAACGTAAACAAAAGTATAATAATACTCAAGATATGTTAAAACTACGAGAACTTACAATTTCATCTACGTGCAAACAGAGAACGAACAATTCAAAGCTTTTTATAGAAATTTCAGGTGCACATCATGAGATATTGTTGTGCCAGTTGAAGACATGTGGTGTTCGAGGTCTGCCGCACAAATAGATTTCGTCTTATCTCAGGGATAGAAGCCAGTGTGTGCAGATTGAGAATTCCCTTTCAGAAAAAGTAAAAATGGCCTATGGTATCCCGCAGGGATCTGTCCTTGGACCAGTACTATTTTTTGTGTACGTCAACGGGTTGAATTCGTCACTCGTAACAGAAAAAATAGTTCAATACGCTGACAATACAACACACTGTTTTAAAGCTAAAACAAAGAACCAGTTATAAATTAATGCTTTTTTGGAACTGAATTCATATATACCTCAGAGTGAACAGTTCCAAATCAAATGTGTTAAATTCAAAGTTTTCTTCGAGCATTTATGCTTTAAGAAATCTCTCCAAGTTTTGCTAATTTTACTTACTAAGAACGTCCTATTTTGGCCTTGTATATCCTCTTATAGCATATGGGCTGAGACTGCGGGGCAGCTGTTCTAAATACAAATTTGAAAGAGTATTTAGAATTCAAGCGGTCCGAATAATTTAAAAATTTAAATTCAGAGATTAATATAAACATTCCTTCAGGGAGCTTGAATTGCTGACTTTTGTCTGTCTCTATATCTTGAGGTTGCTCTGTACTGCCGATTCAAGCGTGAGTTGGTCCAAGGCAGAGACGTTCACCGATACGGGACTAAGGACCGGGACAATTTCCGTATTAAACAGCACAGAACTGCCACGTTAGAACGTTTACCATCTGAGGTAGGCTTAAGATTTATAAAAAAGCTCCCTGATGAGATAAAAATTTTTAATTATCCTAAAAAAATCAAATCTCGATTGAGAAACCTATTGTTGTTGAGGGTGTTCTACTCTGTTGGAGAGTTTAAGATGAGCCGCTGGGATTAAATTCGAAGTAGATTAAAATGAATTAGTCAAGTCCTTTAGTTCTGTTCTAAATTTTAATCAGCATAGCTGAAAACCTTTTAATGTCTTGCATTTAATTTTATTTATAAAGTTTAATTAATTTTATTACTTATACTGTATATTGACGATTGTATACAATTTGCTTAACTTGTGAACACAATAAAAATTTATTATTATTATTATTATTACTAAAATTATTAACCATATAGTCCAGCTGTCATTAAAATATAGTTACCTACAATATCAGGCTCTCTCACTTAATAATATTCGTTTGCTGTACTGAAATTTATGGATTAATAGGTTAATACAAATATACTATTCAGATGAAGCTGTGACGTATTTGTACACAAAATCGTAAATACCTGCGGCAGTATTAAAATTAAATGTAATTATAGTTAATTAAAAGCTCAAGTTTAGTTTTTGACCGTCACTTCTAAGCGAAATGAATAAGTAGGAATGTCAAACATAGAGTGAGTTATAGACCTGATATCTAGGGTTTCAAATAGGACTTAGAATATTATTAAATAATATTTCGTCTTCTCTTTCATTGTGTAGATCCCTACATTTATTGATTGCGCTCTTTTGCAGGAAAAGGATATTTACTGATGGTTAAGTTGCTGTTTTGCTTATGAAAAATCATCATAATACAATATTTCATGTAATTCATTTCATTCATATAATTCCTTTCATTCATATAATTCATTTCAATCATTTCATTCATTTCATTCATTTCATTCATTTCATTCATTTCATTCATTTCATTCATTTCATTCATTTCATTCATTTCATTCATTTCATTCATTTCATTCATTTCATTCATTTCATTCATTTCATTCATTTCATTCATTTCATTCATTTCATTCATTTCATTCATTTCATTCATTTCATTCATTTCATTCATTTCATTCATTTCATTCATTTCATTCATTTCATTCATTTCATTCATTTCATTCATTTCATTCATTTCATTCATTTCATTCATTTCATTCATTTCATTCATTTCATTCATTTCATTCATTTCATTCATTTCATTCATTTCATTCATTTCATTCATTTCATTTCATTTCATTCATTTCATTCATTTCGTTCATTTCATTCTCTAACGTTACTTTGTTGCTATCAGGCCTTCTTGTTCCACGACTTCCTTTTCCTATGAGTTTGGATATAACTAGTCTGCATTCTTATAGACAATCTTTGTATTATGACTTTATAATATCCTGACGCAATCAGTATTTCCTGCTCTATTTCATTTTACATCAAATTTGAATTCCAACTTCCGCTCATCCTATCAAAGTAAGCTCTAAAGGTTTGCTAATGGTTAACCTGAATATAAAGATTGTTTTTTAGTAGAAATCTCCATTTGTAATTCATGTCTGCATTGCGCCTACCGTTTTTCTTTCAGATAGTATTTTTAGACATTTGTTTAGCATAATATCTTTAAAATTCGTTGTAGCTAAGGTTCAAACAAACTTTCTTGGCAGTCACCATTACATTGATTAAAACTACAAATATTACATATTAATTATGTATAAAAGTGTATAATAATTAAATATTAGCACCTAAGAAATCCTTCCTAACTGCTTGATGTGATATGAGTTACAGATAATGTGACCAGATGAAAATTCTTGTTTTTGTAGACAAGTTTTTTTTTTAAGATAAGAGTTGTTATTTAGTGGTTTACAGAAAAGCAATACATTTTTAGAAATCAACTACAAAATAACACATTAGTTTTGTATTGATAATTCGGTATGCTAAGAACGTAACTTTATGACGTTTTCCCCCATCCACACGTATTCATTAAATGGATTTTACAATAGCCTTATAAAATTTTCCCTCGGTTCATTAATGTTCTTTTCTAAGAGCTGCATAATCAAAACCTACTTGAGCAACAGAGTTAACATAAAACCAAGCAGTGCAAGTTTATACATGGTAAAATAAACATTTACTATGTTGATTGCGCCTTGCATAACTAAACAGTTTGAGGCTCCAGGTAAATTTTATTATATTAGATCAATAAAACACTTATAATCTAAGTAACTTTCAGGCTGACTTTTTAAATATATTCATTACATTTTTGTTCTTCTTATAGACTTTATACATTTAAGATATATTACAGGTTATTATTATAACGCATTTCTTTATTAAAATAAATAAATTCAAACTGTAAATCCATGCAGTCATGTTTTAATAGAGTACTAATTTAAATTTTTTATAGTAGCCCAATCATATAGAACTAGAAGTGTAATTGTTAAAAATACACTAAAACTAATTTAACCGTAGATTTTGGTTAACCACTCTGAAGAGTATTAAAGTCAACAGTCCCATGCCCGTTTCGAATAGGAGAGTCTAGAACAGAGATAGCCAAGATGGTATCCTTAAATATTGTAGATGTAACAACGGATAAAAAAGGAGATGACCTGTGTCACTTTCTCCAGTCCTAGATAAGAACGAATACAATAATTGCAATTCTCCTATAACGTTATGGTGGCGTTATGGTTTACTTTAAATTTCTGATACTTGATGTTTTGCTACGATAATTGTTGTAATTGTGATAAATTTTTGTAGTTTTAACAATATTAGGGATACATATTTATGGCACACGTGTGTTGAATTTCTGAAGAAATATATTTCAGGAGCAGTTTAAAAGACATCAGAGCTGCGTTGCCAGTGCTACGCAAATTATTTTCACTCAAGTTTTCTCTCTATTACTAGAATTTTTGGAATTTAGGTCATGTAAGAAAAATATTTAATAAAATGTTCGGTTTTGGGTGGGAAATCTATAAAATAGCACTCTCTCATTACACCATTGAAATATATTGGTTTTTCTCAAATATATAACGTGAAATAACCAGTATTGTCATGTTCTATTTTACAATTCGAATTACATGTATAAGAAATATTTAATATCCTTTGATACTTCATCTTTTATCAAGTTAATCCAAAAGCTAGAAAAAACTATTTTGGAATTTAATTACGTTTTAGAGTTTAATAGATTATGTCAACATGTATTTCAGGAGACTCACAGCAGGCATTTGTTGATTAAATCACATATTTTCGCTTTTAAACAGGTAAGAAACTGCTCATTATTTCCAGATTAATTTGTACAAGACTTTACATTTTAACGTATACATTATGTCCACAAACAATAATGTCTGTTGTTGCTTTCTGAACTAGAACCTTAAAATCAAGAGATCATAAAATCAACTAGAACCTTAATCACAATATTAATGCCGGACTGCTATTCACCAAAAATATTTTTTTAGAAATGGGAATATCTCATAAAATCTAACTAAAAGATAATAATGAAGGTAAGTATCTGAATATACTTATGAAGAATCAGTAATGAATTAGTACCCTTGTTGAGAAATATTGCGCTACTTTCATCAAACTGAAGAAGGTGGGCAGGGAGTGGTGTCATAATTCCATAAATTTATTAAGAAGAGGAGAAGGCTCTCCTCTAGGAACATATGGAAAGAAAAATAACATAGGAAAGAAATACTGACAACTTGGTATTTGAAACTTAACTCAATATAAATAGCCCAAGAATTTTTATCACGGGTCTTTGCGCTATGATACATAATAACATTTGTTATGTTAATAATAACATATATAATATTTACAACATTAATAATAACATATATACTCATTGATTTTCTAAATTTAGAATTTGCATCATAAATCCTAAGATATATGAAAAATGTAAGTTGTTTATACTTATAACTGCATACAATAAGAAAACACTTATTGTTATTGGTATACTTATGGAGTGGGTCGAGTTAAATACACTATCTTCCTCAAATCTCAACACTCTCCATCTTTTAATGTATTGATTGATTTTTATTACTAATAGCAATTACTCTTGAGCTATACACAAGTATTGCCTCTATATAATGCTTATTTATATTATATTACAAACTACAGTAACAATCGTGTTTTCAATTGTTACTACAATGTTGAACATAACAAACCGTTGGACTCCTGTTATCTAGAAATCTGACGAAATATAAAACATATGCAAAAATAAGCATTATGAAAAGGATCTGGGAGCTATCAAACACTTGTCATTCATTGCTATGTCCTATAATGCATAACTAATGTATGACCATTTATTTCATAAACCTTGAGTATCTGCAATTTTGAATCTATAAGAGATGTGAAACATTTCAACATTAAAAGTTGTTTATAATGTCCTGTGATGCAGAAAAATTTGTTTTTATGAGTCTAGGAATGGTAAGAATCACTCAAGTTAACATTTTTTTTTCAAATACAAATAGTGGTTATATAGAAATTTTTATTGGTTAAAGATGGTTAAGGAAATCATCCAAGCTATGTGCAAGTACTCTATCGCACCAAATTTTATTCTAGACGTAAAAAATTTCACAGTCATCGTGTTCACAGTCTCACGTTATATTGCATAAGCATATAAACTCATAACAACAACAACAACAACACACACACACACACACACACAATAGGTTAGTTCAAATACAAAATAATGACTGTTAATATTACTTAAGTATTTATCCCTTTCGACAACATTATAAGTAGTTATCACATAATACTCTCTAGGTATTACTAATTGAAACAGTAATCATATATATCAGCACAATCTGATACGTCGAATGATTCAAGGTTGTCCTTGCAGATGTTGTTTGCTTCGAGAGCAGCGTCAACCCTCTTTTGACTCTCGCTGCACAACCCATTCCTGGATCTGGAGAGCACGATAACCAGCGGCTCTCCTTCAGCTGAAAAGCGATAAAGACGACGGTAGTGGTGCAGTAAATTTGAGATAATCTTACGGTTTAGTTATGTTTCAGCAAGAACTACAAAAACAACTAACGAACCATGCCCTTGACAAGTTATTATTATTCGAATCTACAAAACTCAATTAAATTTTGAGTTATAGAGGCCCTCTACCCCAAAATAAAACTTCTTTTTATAGTAAAATTTTAAATTGGTATTTATTCAAGAATCATAAAATAAGAAAATGTGTATTTTATTTTTTTATTGAGCAGTGCCCTTTACCTGTTGGTAGCGGGTTATAAAAACTTTTATGGGAATAACAGAAATTTATTTAATATTCTAAATATTTAATCTTTCAATTTGCAACCTATAGCACAAACATTGTATTATAGTAAATATTTCAATTACATGTAGTTTATTTGCTGCCTGAATACTGCAATAGTTTTATCTCCCTGTGTCAAATGTGCTAACCCTGTGACAGTCTTTTGGGAGGATGAGACATCCCAGCAGTTTCGTTCAGTGCGTGTGGCATATAAAGTTGACTTTTGTTGACATTCATTAGAAAACTTTAAGTATAAATTACTAATATCATGTACTATCTAATAAATGAAATGGATAATGTTAAGGGAACACTTTAATTAAAAGTAAATCATTAATAAAATATTATAATTATATAGTAATAGATCGTAACTGACGCCCGTCTATTACTTCAGAAAGCTTATAGAAGAAACATTTGAATGAATTTGTTTTTATTTCATTTAACATTTACAGTTCGTTGTAGCTTACGGGATGTTGAACGATGATATTTTTGAAAAAAGAAAATGTACTTTTTTATTTTGATTAATATTTATATATAGTTGTCTATCAACTAAAATATATCACACACGCAATAAATCTCATTAAAAATAGTTCAAATCTTTTTTTGAAAGCTTTCGTTCTTCCAGCGCTCTGAACTAAAAATAACGGGTACGATATGTTGAAATGTTAGTGTATTGGGATTGCAAGGCCTATTTGTATGTTAAAGCCAGCAAACCGCAAGACAATGTTCAAGTGGTTGGGAATCAGAATCAGAATGTTGAAAGTCATGTCTGGCGGGAAACAGCTTTCAGATGGAAAACCACTAAAAGGTAAAGGAAGATTTATTGACAATTTTCTTGAGTTGCAGAGCTACGATGGTAAGGCTATAAGAGATAATGGAGACAGTTTAGATAGCATGTACAGAGTAGTATGGGCTACATAATGTCACCTGCTCTCTACAGATGCAAAAACAACTAATCAACTTTGCCTGCCATCCCAGAAACATGGTGCAAATATAGCAAGGACCCATAAGCCTGCAAATATAAGAAGTCAATTCTAGAACCTGTAAAGTGTGAAATAAAGCATGTGTAGAAATATTTGGGTAAAAAGGATTTGCTGAGAAAAAATTGCATTAACGTACTCAAAACGTCAATGAATAGTTCAATAACATTGTTTTGGAGTGCAGAATACGGAATATCAATTTTGTAAGCATAAAAGCACTTGGGTTGGGAGCTTAAGATGCAAACATATCTTTTAATGGTGGAAGTTTGGTGAGAATAGGAGTTTTAGAGGAAATAGGTATTCAAGGTTTAGGCAAAAATACAATTTTAGCTCTTCAAAATTTGACAAGGTTAGACTAAAAAAGTGGATAGGGCTTTGAAAGAGATGCCAAGGAAGGCAGAGTGAAAAAGGAGACCACAATGTGAAGAACTAAATAATGATGACTGCTGCACAGGTAGGTTTTAACTCACACACACACACATATATATATTACACGGGCTCTTATGAGCTGTTGAACTCCCCAGTGAACTCGTACGGCTAAATTTATTTTCTTAAATTAATTTAGTGATAAATTATGTATTCACAAGTTACCGTTGGATACCAGTGTTTTGCATGAACTTCAAAATATTACTTAAATTTATTTAAGTATTTTTCTTTGTGCTCTAACTATATTACTGAGCCATTCTCTCTTATTTCGTAAATTAATGTTTTAAAATCATAATGAGATATCAATATACTCTATATACTCACATGTCAACACACTACAGAAGTAAAATATTATGAATGTTTCATGGTTATCTGTGTCTAAGGCAGCCCCTACATTAATTGCACCAGCTGCAACAAATACATCTAGTTGGAAGGTTAGTGTCTTAATTCATGTTCTGAAAATATTTAAAGGCACAATAATAAATAAAAATTTCAGAGTACTCTAGATAAGTGAAAAGAACGGTTTCAGAATATTAAATAGATTTGAGTTGATTTTCTGCAAAAAAAAAACTATTATATCCGCTTAATTTCATGATTCACCACGTAATTTTACAAGATATTTTACAAAAATTTAGATGAAGTTTTTGCAAAAAATTAAAAACCAAGTTTGGTTTTGGGGAACAATGGATCAAAGTGGGTGGATAAGAAGGTCAAACTCGATTTCTACACAATTTACTTTGACGCAATATCACCCAAATTGACGCAGGCATAAATGAAGAAAATAAAAACGTATATTGATATCAAAGTTAAGGCCTAAGTGGCGGAGCTTCCTGGCCAAAATAAATTAAAATGCATTAATATATCATTATTTACGTATCAATAGTTATTTAAAGAAATTGTCATAGATATTCTATGGAATAAAAGTTACCAATAATGGTTGTTCGGTTCCATTTGAGCCAAGGATTTAGTGGACGTTCGGGTAGCCATTGGATTCACAGTGATTACGATCTGCTGCGGCCAGCTAGCCAGCCTCGGTCTTCCCTTTACCCTTTTTGACCCACTAACTTTATTAGTTATTTATAATAGTCCATACAGAATACAATTAGTTATCATTTTTCTGTATAAAACAAATTTCATTAACTTACTACAATATAATTTATAGATTACTTTGAAATAGGCTATTTTTAATATTAATGATAACCGATGACATATAAACTACGAACTAGATTGGTTTGTTCTTTATTTTTCTAGAAAAAAGTCTCTATTTCTATTATATCGATCTATCTGACTATCAGATATTTTTATCCCTGACCATCCTTGGCCTTGATGGCAAGAGGACAAGCTGGTAATCGGTTACTATTAAATAACCCTGTTACTCTAATAATCCTCTATATAACGCTTACATCTAGACCTTACACGTCTCGTCGTACTCTGACATGTTCTTAATTGCCAGTCCCGGTCGAACTCAAAAATTGCTACTCAAAAATATCATCAGACAATTTCAACTCTACAAAAATATAGTTTTTTTATATATTATACCATTACACCCTACATGTCTTATAGATGTGGACCACAATTGACATTAACCTGTTAAATATTAGATTTCAATCAAGGGTAGTGGTAAAGTCACCAAGCCTTCTGGTGGACGAACGAAATCGGCGAGCCTAAGAGAACTGCACTAATTTGCAGACGCAGAGCGCACCGACCGGAAACCGGAAGCTATAGCTAGCTCGGCAGAGCATAAGGCAAAGAAAGCTCTGAGTGCAGCAATCCGTCTGAGCAAGGTGCAAAGCTGGCGTTAGCTCTGCAAGAAGGTGGACTCGGAGAAGAGGATACAGACTTCTGAGAAAAAAGCTCATAGGAATGGAGGCTAACAGCACGGAAATGCCTCCTGGAATGATTTCGGCGATCGTGGAAGCTATCTTCTCAAGTCACCCTGTGAGGCGGGAGGAGAGAGTAGCGAGGTCCGTTCCAGACGTTCCCAGTTTTATGGAGCAGGAGGATGTAGCAGCGGTGTCTACCATACGCAACAAGAAGGCTCCAGGACCTGATGGCAATCAAGCTGAGGTTCTGAAGGTTTGTGGCGGGGAGTTATCCGCTCCTGCTGCTAAATATGTTTAAAGCATGTTTGGTAGCGGGTGTGTTCCCGTCGCGCTGGAAGGTTGCTAGGTTGGCGCTGATCAACAAAGGCAAATGTGACCCGAACTGCCCGTCGGCATACAGGCCACTCTGTATGCTTGACACCGAGGGGAAGCTCTATGAAAGGTTGCTGAAACCCAGATTGCAGTCATCCATCAAAGCCACCGGAGATCTCTCTGCCCGGCAGCACGGCTTTCGAAAGCGATACTCAACTATGAGCGCGATTACAGAGTTGGTCAGTGCCGTCTAGCAAGCCAGAACAGCTTGTCACCAGGCTCGGCCGATAGTGCTATTGGTCACTCTTGACGTCAAGAACGCGTTTAACTAGCAGAGGTGGGAGGACATGTTTGAGGCGCTACAGCGGGACTTCAGCGTGCCCCACTATCTCCTGGTCGTTGTGCAGGACTATTTGAAGAACCGTCGGCTGTTTGCATGAAATCAACGTCGGCAGAAGAACGAAAGAGGTCACTGTCGGTGCGGCTCAAGGGTATATTCTCGGCCAAGATCTATGGAATATTTCATACGATGGTTTGCTTCGCCTCGAGATGTCCCACGACGTCTTTCTCGTGGATTATGCCGATGACGTAGTCATCACCGCGAGGACTCCGGACCTGGCCCAGTTACGCCTTAATCAGGTAATGATTCGGGTAATGCCTGGATGACGAGCCACGGACTTGAGCTGGCGGTTGCCAAGACGGAGATCGTTATGCTCACTCGACGGAGAATCCCCACTCTGATCTCTATGAGGTGTAGAGGTTCGGACAAGGACTGCGGCGAAGTACCTGGGAGTGTTACTTAACTATAAGGTGGTTTTTATCTCTCGGCAGGCTGATGGCTAACGTAGGGGCCCTAGGTCAAGTAAGAGTCGCCTCCTCATGTCTACTGTAAACTCACCCCTTTTGTATGGCGCAGAGGTTTGGGTGGGTGTCATGAGAATAAGGCGATACAGTCAAAGGCTGTTATTGGCACAGAGAAGAGCAGCACTTAAGGTCGCCTGCGTCTACCGCACCGTTTCCGGTTCGGCCGTGGTGGTCGTGGCTGGGGTGATTCCTATTGATCTGCTGTCTATCGAGAGACAAACCGTCCTTCGTGAGGCTGCTGAGCGGGGTGGAGAGTACGCCCTGGTTGCTGCAAGGATGTAGGACTATGCAGGTTTGGCAACGGAGGTGGTCGTTGGATCAGACGGTCGCTGGACCTTCCGTCTCATTCGAGAGCTTCATCCCTGGATAGCTCGTGGCCACGTGGAAATAGATTTCTACCTGTGTCAATTCCTGACGGGGCACGGTTACTTTAGGAATTACCTCTACAGGGTGGAAAAAGTCAGGTTGCCTCGGTGTGCATACTGTCCGGAGGGGATGATGATAAGGATGTGATCACACCTTCTTCGCTTGCGGGCGTTTCACCGAGGTCAGGCAAACGCTCGCTACCACAGTTAGCGATGTTTCGGAAGACACCACTATGGAGCTGATGTTGCAGAGTGAAGATGCATGGAATGCAGTCACCACTAATGTAAATGCGATCCTTTATCAGACGCGTAAAGACGAATGCGTGGCTAACCCCTAGCTTCCGAAACAAGTAGTTTGGTCCTGGGTGGGACATAAGACACACGGACCAGGCAAGATATCATCTGTAAGAGTTCCGGCCTGGGTCCTCCGTGGCACGTAGGGGGTTTAGTAGGTACTCCGTGCGCAAATGCTTTCCCCCACCGTAAAAAAAAGTGTTTTAATTGGTAAAGTGTTTAGACTTATTAAGGTGCATCTCCAAGATGAATGAGATTTTTAAGTACAAATTCCAAATATTTTTAGAACCCATAAAAAATAAATTGTTTAATAGATTTTATGGGACAAACGCTCTCCTACGTTACAAAATAATTAGTTTAATGAGATATCCTCCTACAAAAATACTTTAATATTATAATTAAGTATGTTACTCTTAAGCAAGATTTACTTACTAGAGTCATCTATTAAGTAGAATATTCCATAGGGTTGAGTTGGGTCAACGATTGTTGTTACCGAATGCTGCATTTCATATACCTGGGTCCTGTTGGAATTCGTAAATATTAAACAACAAAGATAACAATAAAAATATTCATCACATAAAATTCTGTTATATTACTTTGAATAAACATTCTTAATGAAATAAAACGTTAATCAGAAAACAAACCCATTTATTTTACGTTTATTTTATAACCCATCATTATATTACAAAAACTAATTTTCATTTTGCGTTCTGTAAGAGAGGATCTGTTGTGTCCATCATCAATATACATTATTGCTTTTGATCAGCTACATTAGGATGAATTAAAACAATGGATATTTCATGCTATAGATGATCCCGACACACTTCTATGTGAAAATCACCAAACAATGCTAAATTCAATAAGTTTATTGCACTACCTAGGAGTAACAATATACGACAAACTTCCTTTTTGCGAGCATCTCGTTAAAAAATCGCAACGAAACAAACCCATCAAATCGGTGGCCTATACAATGGGCCATGAACCAGAAAATTCCTTATAGAGGTGGTTCACTCTATCCTGCTCTATAGAGTGGAAATATGAGCAAATATCCTGAAACTAAAGAGTTATAGGCGTGAGATAGCAACAGTACAGCAGAAAGGCGTTCTCAGAGTTGCCTGCGCTTACCACACGGTCTCCGAAGCGGATACCCTGGTCAAAGCGGGAGCTCCACCCATCGATATGCTAGCTGAAAAAAGGTCAAACCTCTTTGAACTACAAAACCCGAAATTCCAACACAATAAAAACGACGGGACCCAGCGCCTACTTTTTCAAAAACTTGCCTAAAACACTCTCGTTATGTTTGGATAAAACGATGAGCACAAATTTTCGTTTGAAGTAATGGAAGAATTACATAACCATCACCGACGCGATTTTAGGAAAGGAGCCCGGCAAACCTAGTAGCACTAATGCTAGTGCTTAAAGAAAACTGGCCTAAATCTCTGCTAAGGACGGGGGACTCTTCGAGATAAATATTGATAACGACGCCAATAACACCGGAGCAGACCTCCGGAGAGTAAGACGAAATTAGACAGAAGTATTGCTAACACGGCAAATTTACATGCAAGGAACGAAGTTAGAGGTGGTTTTTATCAGTATGGGGATCTTCATGTTTTCTATACCTGGTACATGTTCTAGCCCATAAAACAGGCAAAACATCTAATCCTGACGATACGTAAAACGTATTTTCTCTCCTGAAAAAACAGATACATCCGTACGCGCGTGTTTTAACACACAAACTAATTTTTTTTAATTTCAAACGGTCGGGCTAAATTGAATATCGTTCATAGATTTTAATTCGTGTCTGACATGATTACAATACACTTACTCTGTATTGTATCCGAACAAAGTGGCGTTGTACTTAGAAATTCTGGGTGGAAGAAGATCCGTGGTGTACACTAACCCAGTACACCTGCAGGGAGGTTGGTTGTCTGTGGATAGATTACACAGTTTGTTGTATACACAAAATGCGTTTTAAATATGTCATTAAATAAATTCACAAACTATTAATACCGATTAAATAGATAATTTTAATATTAATGCGTAATAAAAAAACTATAAAAGGTTCAATTAAAACTTGTATTGAAATAGTTAATTTTCATTTTAAATACTGCATATTGTAATATTTTATTTACTATATAAGTAAATACTACAACAGCTAATGTAATAAATATGAAGCTTTATAAAAACTAAAAAATATTGTTTAACAAGATGACACAACGTCAAGTAATCCAAGATCACAATTTACGGGATTCTTCTTTAAATAAACATTTTATTTGCTTACTGGTCGGTCCACATTGTCCAGAGTTTGATTTACTCGCACGAACTATCCACCAAGTTCCTTCAGCCTGAAATAAGTGGTTAATTAATATCTGCTGACACAAACTAAATATAATGGTATCTTTCACTCGCTTTTGTATCTAAATACTTAGTTTTATTCTGGTCTTCAAAATATGTAAGAGTGTTTATAAAAAAGACATTATAAATTAAATTTGCTTTTTGGGAAAATCTCTAATTATATTAAACTATTATACGTAAAAGAATGTTTAAAATGTAGTTTTATTTTAGCTGTATTGTTTAAAGAAATTTATATGTAGGTGTAAGTTATATTTCTACGAAATATTCCTTTTCAACACTTTTACCATGTTTTTGTTGTTTCATAACTATGGCCTGGCATTATATACTGATATCCATATTGGTTTTTAATAAAACAAAAGAGAATATCAATAAGTTATTTCATAGGTTTACAATATTTAACATAAATAAAGCGGCAGATTGAATTGTAATAGATTGGTTGATGTGTTCTGAAAACCAAACTGCAACTAGGTATCCAATAATATAATTTGTTTCAGAAAGTTGACTTTGTCATAAAAGGTCGTGTTTTATGCGGTGCTGTGTTTCAATGAAATCATTTGAGGAAGGCAAAGATAAAAATTTTAAGCATATGCATTTTATATTATTACAGTTAGAGTAAGAAAAATTACATTAAAATGTTATTAGTTTTGTATTTCATTACTAAATAACGATTTTGATATTTTATAAGATTTTAAACTATTATTATTTAACAAACATTTTATTCTGCTAATCAGCGACGAAAATGTCAATAAAAGTCATTTTTAGACTGACCTTGTCATATAATTTCTGTGATCCACTTAAAAGATAAATCTAACACTTAGTACAATAATATAATAAAAAAAACGTTTAATTAGTTGAAGAACCTGGTTCTGTATTTATGGCTCACGTCGCTTCTGTCTCTGGTACAATGGAAGACATCAATAAAAGTATTATTTTACCAGGCAAATTTAGGGATATGGAGCCCTCTCTAACACTTAAGCTGGGGACCAACGGCTTAAATACGACTTCAGAACCACCAAAAATGGCCGGTCGGGCGGGCTGCTTGCAAGGACAGGATCGATCAGTGGTCACCCATCCACGCAGCAGCTACGCTCGAGGTGGCTTGATCTGGTTATCTTGCTGTAACCGATGTACCAGCTGCAACGTTGCAGTGAATAAAATGTTTTTCCATTATAACGAGTTGTCATTGCGCCACCTGTTTTGTACATGAGATGGAAAAAACAAAATGGCCTAATGAGTTCGGAGGAGTATTAGGCAAACAACTTGATAAATGTCATGAGCTTCCAGTAGTAACGTACTCACCAACTGAGGACAGCCTTCCGGATCTAAAAGTGAAAATATCTAAGTACCGATCAAAAGTTTTTACTGGAAATGTGCAAATCGATCTCAATTGGAATTTGCCTCCCTGATATAGCTGTGGAGAAACCAGGAAAGTTAGCACATCCACGAGGCTGATGTTGGCTAGTCGCATTCTCCGGTTGTATGATGGAACAGAGAACCCTTAACAAAATATGTATATAATTATGAACCTATTAACACTGTTTTAAACTTTTACTTTCCTACTATGTACATTTTGAATTCTGGGAATTCATCTTCAGGTACTAAGGTTAAGTTAAATTATGAAAATAAATAATTAAAACCGAATTGTCATGTGTTTTTTCACTACCTTTGTAGCTAAATCTGTTGTAAAATTTAATGTATGATCAATGTATATTTTTTTTAAAAGTCTATTGAATAATACATTTTTTGTTAGAAAATCTTTGCCATTTAATAATATATTATGATCAATTTTGAAACTATTGTAAATTTCTAAATGTTCTAAAGTAGATAATAGGCGACTTTTCTTGCCTGTGTGTAAAGTTTCAAGATTGTTTTCGAAATTAGTGTATGTATGGCCGGTGTTGTCTTAATGGTCTGGATATTTGGAATTTGATGATGTTTTCAATGATTTTTATGTGTTCATTAAATCTAATTTTGAAGGATCGGCCGGTTTGTCTAATATAGTGAGACTGACAATCGTTCCAATGTAAATTGTATACTCCACTATTGTTGAATTTAGATTGTGGTTTCTTGAATTGCTTTTGTTTTTTATTAAAAGTCCCAGGTTGTTCGAGGTTTTGAAAGCCAATTGATATCCTTGTTTCTAAATGATTTATTAATTTTGTGATAATGTTTACCAAAGTAGTATGATTGAATGTATTTGATATCTTTTTCTTCTTTATTCTTATTTTTCTTTCTTTGTGTAGTTCTTCGATAATATACCAATCATGCTTGGTTTATATCCAAGATTTTTGGCTATGTATTTAATAATGTCTAATTCTTTATAAAAATCTTCAGTTTTTATTGGAATTTTGTGTAATCTGTCAATCATTGATTTGAATGCAGCCATTTTTTGGTGATGTAGGTGATTCGATGAGGAAGGAATAAATAAATTTGTGTATGTCGGTTTTCTGTAAATTTTGAAATTGTGCTTTCTGTTAATCTTGGTTGTAGTCAGATCAAAGTAGTTTATTGCATTATTTTCTTTAATTTCACTTGTAAAATTTAGATTATGATGGATTTGTTTTAAGTAGATTTTGAACATGTCTATTAATTTGTCTTTCATTTCCTTTGAATAGACATATTATATCATCAACATATCTGTAATAATTAATTATTTGTGTTAGATGTTTGTTTTTATAGCTTAGTATCAATTTGTATTCTATGTTGTCAAGGGATATATCAGCCAGTAATCCGGATAGTGGTGATCCCATTGGTAATCCTTCATGGTGTAAATGAAATGAAATGAAACGGAAATTCCTTTATCTAAACAGGCAAAGTTAGGGCCTCATGGCCCTTTCTTACACTTAACCTGTCTGAACAATAATTTTTTAACAAATATTAACCAAATTAATATAACACTAATCTATCTTACTAAATACATTAAATTAAACATTAATCTAAACACTTAAAAATTATAAATATGATACTTCTAAAAAAAATAAATTCAAATATAGTTATACAATCATAACACAAAATAATATTACAACTTCCATTTTTAATAAGAACCAAAAACTATATTTAATACCTAATAACAATAATTTATAAATATATAATAAGAATATTTTAGAAATAAATAATATATATGGTGTTTTATCTCACTCACACTCCTCACACACAATGCCAGCACCACACCCATACACCCCTAGGTGTATGTAGTTGTTAAATGTAAAGTAATTTTTGTCTTAGAGTTAATTTTGTGAGTTGAAGTATTTCTTCAATTTCTTGTGTATTTAGAATGTTCTGTTCTGTTAAATTATTTTTAATTATAAACATTGTTTCTTGGATCGGAACATTTGTGTATACATTTGTTATATCGAAGGATACAAACTTACTGTTCTTGGGTATATCTATATCATTAATTTTGCTTACTAGGTCAATGCTGTTATGTCTTATGTCAGTTTTAAATTTGTAATGTTCTTTAATTTTGCTGTCCATTTATTTTGCTAATTTATAAGAAGCATTTTGAAAACTTTATTGGCTGATATATTTCTTTATATCTCTAATACCTTCAAAAAAATTTAAAACATTAAGAGATTATATAGTTAAGGTGTACGCTCCCATCAGGTGAAACATTAAGCTGAAGCCGTCTTGTGAAAATGGAGCTTAAAACTTATGGTGACTGATTTCGTTTTCACGTTACCTTTCCCACAAGCTCCTCTAAATAATTTACCCACTTATTCAAATAAACGGCTCACCCGCTGCTCTGCATGTTAGGTGATAAGAGAGAACACATTCTAGAGTAGGTCTCCGACAACTTTTTAAGGCAATATAAAGACATAAATATGAGGTACAAAATTTTGTGATAATTAAACTAAACGTCAAAGCTGAAGATTACACCGAAATTATAAACTAGGCTGATGTAACAATCACAGAACCACCAAAGACAAAGCACGTGACTAAATAGGACTTAACCAAGTACATAAGTTAATAGAAGATGATCTGATGCATTCTATTGACTTTGCACGTTTTCTCTGTCACACAAAAGCAGTGGAAAGAGTAATCAAGTTTGTAACAGAATCACCACTCTGTGTTTACGGTCTCGAAGAAAGAATTCGATTTGTTAAGGCCAGTATCGCTTTACACAAGATGATGCCAAAATTTGAAACAGACACTTTACCTACAATTTTTAATTGAGTACATTGGATATTGGTTTGGCTTTGTTACAATGATTCATTTGTATATTATTTGTATTTTATGAATTTAAGTGTGTTTAATGAATAGAATGTGACTTTCTTGCATAGGTTAATATCTTTCTACTCTTTAATTTGGTTCAAAATCATCACTGTACCATAAAGATAAAAGGAAAGTGAATAAAAGTCATCACAATATAATACTTACCAATATCTTACTACTATAAAGCCAAAGGAGTACATAAAAAAATATTTTTTATTTTGACTTTTAATACCTACTAAGTGGGCCTATAAAATTATGACAGCAGCAAACGCGTTTTTTCATGATTTTGGAGTTTTATTTAAATTGAAGTAATAAACATAAAATACTATCAAACCAAAACAACAACAGCAAATTCTAGAAAGTTTGAAAATTAATAGACAATTAACTATTTTCAAGGATTTGGGGCAACTCAAGATATGTTTTCTAGCAAAATAAAACTTTGTAGAATTACCTTTCACATAAAATGACCAATTTATTTCACTATTAGGATGTGTAAAAAACTATTTTTTGCCCTATACCAACGTTCCAACCACTATACATGTTCAATGATTTATTGGTATACTTATTTTTTTAACATAGTTTTTAATTTATAACATCTTGAAACTAACTTTGTAAAAACCTTCCTTTTAGTTTACGTTTTACATAGTAATTATTGGCAGTTCTTACGTTTGCAGTAGCTGGGGTTATAGGAGTCACTCCTGGACAGAGGTCTCTAACGTCAACGGCCAACACGCCAGGACACCAAGAGTAAAAAGAACAATCCAGAGGAAACCATTGTATAATATCTCTCTCCCTAGGACAAAGACAATAGTTTGTTCTAATAATCAGTTCCAGGCATATATGTTTACCCAATGTAAAATCCTTATACCAAAGCTTTCTTAAATATACTTTTTATTGTTAATCAGATTTAATCTCGTTTTAATACAAATTTAATCTCCGAAATTTAGTTAAATATTATTCTAAAATACTTAATAGTTGTATAAATGATATAAGCCTGATATAATAGTGAATCGCACGTATAAAATGAATTTTAAAATACAGAAAAAAGCTGAATTTTACTTTTTAATTTGCTCTGGTAAAATGTACAAATATTATGAGCAGATAAATAATCAGAATTAATAAGTTTGGTAAGTTAAATTTTTTTTTACTACGACTTCTCGTCTGTACTAACTATTGAACATAAATTCCAAACAGTTCATATAAATTCCTAACTTAAATTATTAATTAAATGCTATAAATTTGGTCAAAATATATAAATATACAAATATATATATATATATATATAAATCTTATATATATATATATATATATATAGCTGAAAGAAGAAGTCATTGTCTACACAAAAATAAAAAGCTCAGTACATAATACATCCCGAGAACAGGACAGTTTGGAGGCAGTGTATTCACGTTACTAGTAAGAAAACAGCTCAGAAATTTCGTAGTTGATTTCAGATAATATTGTACATGAAATCATTATTATCAGTATGACAATGAGTAATGCTGAAGTATTTAAATTTATATTATAGATTGACTTTTAAGTAATTTCTTGGCTAATTAATTATACACCTATGTCATTTAACTTACACTAAATCTTAACTACCTCTATTATTCTTTTCCCTCTCCAGAAAGATAACATTATTAGTTAATGTTGGTTTGAAACCACACCATTGTTACCAGTACTAGAGGACAGGTATAGGCCCTAATTCATAGTTTTGTTTCTGTTTTATATTACATAAAACAATTTGTTTTTAGTCTAAAAAGAGATAAATGCTCATGAGAGATTTACAGAATCAAATATGAAGATGGAAATAATTGTTAACCCTCCATCAGGCGCTTAAAATTAGAAACACCATCAGGCGCTTAAAAATTAGAAACACCATCAGGCGCTCACGGACGTTTTCCTCCAGGTTAGCGAATAATGGATATCATAGTCGTTCAAACTGTTCTTATTTGTTTAAATATTCATACTGATTTAATTACTATGTAATACATTCATTTTTAGAAATTAAATAAAAAGTAATCTCTTATGTAATGAATTTTCCAAATAAGAAATTCAAAATCTTAAAAGATTTTATTGTATAGTAATAACATGATTTTATTTTAAGGAATAATTCAATTAATTGTAAAAATGTTTAACCTGCTGTAATAATATGGAAATTAAATCTTACAAAAATAACATAATTCAATTCTTGAGATATTATACAATTTTAATCTCAATTACTACTCTGAAAACAAAATTTATTCTTTACTATACATTTTTTAAACACTACATAAAGTTTCAAAAACATTTTCCTTCTGGTTCTTATAACGACAATGTTCACTCCATTAACAGTACTGAAATGTTCCCTAGCACACTGGTGCTGTACTGACAAGTCTCTCGTCTTCATTCTCCATTTCACAAAATTCAAATAAAATATATTGTAAAACTTAAAAAGAAACCATCACAGGTCACACATTTAGGCGCACACACGGATTATTACTCATAAAAACTATACACAATAAGGCGCTCACGGAGATTTCGTCCAAGCACTACAAACACAACATCGGGCGCTCACGGAGGAATCGTCCAGTCTCGCACTGAAGTAGACCTCATACTGGCAGATTTTGACAAATATAAGCGGGAGGCTATTGTTTCGCTTACCCGAAAGATGCTCGTGAAGTACACTGCGGGAAACTGCTGCCAACATCACAAAAGTAGTACTATTTTTAATAATAAAAAATACACGGAGGAAAACTCCGTTTAGCGCCCGATGTAGGCCTAATACTCATTTGATCATCATTTCTCAGAAAAGGTTACATAATAGTTATATATTTTATATTGATTTAAAATAGTATTCATTGTCATGAAAA
This sequence comes from Homalodisca vitripennis, assembly GCF_021130785.1. Classification (NCBI taxonomy): domain Eukaryota; kingdom Metazoa; phylum Arthropoda; class Insecta; order Hemiptera; family Cicadellidae; genus Homalodisca; species Homalodisca vitripennis. The sequence goes on from NW_025778125.1 coordinate 109,114, forward strand.
GAAATGTAAATAAAAATATATAACGTTCTGTTTTTGGCCAAGGGAACTATTCACCAAGTTCTAAAGCATCTCTATGTACTTTATATCAAGAATTAAAACAAAAAGAGACAGCGAGAATGAGAGAGAGAAGCTTTATTACATAAGCATTGAACTTTTAAATGGTGTCAAAATATCAAAGTGTGACTATTACGAAATTCAAGTGTTATAAGTGTGACGTCTGAAAATTTTACCTTCTTTAACGATGTGTATTTGTGTTTCTTGGAAAGTTTAGCTTAGTTCAAATGACAGCAACCTCGCTGATGTAAATGGCAAACATTGGAGGAGGATGTGAAGAGTGTTGAGGACTTCCGTGCAACTATCTTCTGTTGAAGACCTCCTAAGAACTCTAAAAGAACGTCGGTGTGTTTAGGAAAATAATTTTCCCTAGAAGATTATCCGTACCTAAGGTAGGATTCTACGAATACATGGTACGCTGCCGGTTTCACGTTGACTGTTTTATTACTGTTGATTCTTATTAAGACGAAGATGGAAGATTTGAGTCTTTGGAAGTGGTGGTCAATTTTATTTGGGTATCTAAACGAAGCTCTTGATCCAGGATTATTCCAACGTGTTTGATTGATTTAAACAGCTTGAATGCCTAGAGGGGGACAGGTGATAAGAATACTTGCCGAGTTTTGCTCTCGATTAAATTCAGATAATTGTTAGCGCAATATTCCGTGGCTTTGCTGATCTGTTGATTTCTAGAGTTTCTAGTCCTTTTTTACTGGTTAAGACTACCGAATCATTTACAAATGATGGTATAGTTTTACAGGTCCATGTATGCAGGGAGGTCTGCTGAAAATAGTGCGAACAGGACAGGTCTCAGCACATAACCTTAGGGAACCCCCTACATACATCAAACAGTTCTGATCTGACTACGTTAGTTATTCCATTTAAAGTATGCTTGATCTTAACTAGCTGCAGTCTGTCATAGAAATAGGACCCGAATCGATGCTTACTCACTTACACCGACATTTCAAAGTTTGTATAAGATGAGCTAAAGTGGTCAAGGCAGTCAAAAGCCTTACTAAGATCCAAGAAGGCTGACAGTGGCTCCATATTCTAAACTTTTAAGGATGTGTTCTACTATGTCTGAGTCTGCGGTGATGGTGGACCTACCAGGTATAAAGTCATTCTGTCCCTTAGCAAAATTTGATCTGCAGAAAAAGTTTATGGAGGCGAGCCAACATCATTTTTCCTAATATCTTAGAAAATGTGGGGTCTAAGAATATTAGTCTTTGATTCCCTATGACATCGGTTATCTCTTTTTGTGAAGTGGGGAGAAACCTTAACGTTCTTCCTGTTTCCAGGAAAGAGCACTTTATTCAAGGATTTGCTTATAATATCGGTTGATGGTGCAAAATGGAAATGGATAGCACCTTTGACCTTATAACCAATAAGGTTCTTCCTTAGACCGTGCGAAGTATGTACCAAGTTTCACGTCTCTAGGTCCTTTATATCAAGAGTTATCTAACAGATGGGCGGATATATTGACAGATGAATAGCTCGTTGACCTTAAAATCAATAAGATTTTTTCTTTGTCTAATCTAACCTATGTACCAAGTTGTAAGTCTATAAGAAATATCTAAAAATAGCTATCGCACAGACGGAAGGACATAAAAAATATTTTAAGAATGTCTTGCGGTAATAATAGAAAATGTTGAATGAACAGTTATAAACTAAAAGTGTTTTATAATCTTAAGGTTAAAAAAAGTTTCATTAACTGCTATTAGTATTAACATGGTTTTTTGGGGCAATAGATGGCTGTGGAATAAAAAGAATATGCCAATACAAAAGGAATTAAATCAGTTAAAAACAAACAAAAAAACAAAAAAGCTAGTGGCAGTTTTTAATTGTCTTCAAGCCAGGGTTTATGTGAATAATATTTTAATTCAAGCATGCATACAGTAAGAAACAGTTGGTTTTCAAAGACATTAACTTAAGTGTTGTATGGTTTCCACTAATCTCATTTTTTTGCTTCTGTGACGAAGACTTAATTTGAGCAATTATTTGAAAAAAATTAATAATTATTCAATATTATTACAGTACCACCTATAGAGTGTAATTACTTTAAACTCAAACATTTTCTTATAAAACATTTGATGGTATGTCACAATGAAACTCACGTAAATTCGCCCATGGAATAACTACTTGGACGGCGTTCATTGGGAGCATAGAGCCTGTACGTATGCGTGGATATGCACATAAACTGATTTTTATCAAGATCTATAGGTTGGTTATACCGAAGATACAAAATGAAATTGTCAGCTGACAATGGAAGTTGACTTTACAGAGTATCAAAAGGAAAACAAATTTAAAACAATTTCTCTGATTGGTTTCTTCTCACCTGATGCTTCTATTTATCCACAGTACAAAAAGCTAAAATTTCCACTTTCTGTTAAGGTTGTTTTGTGCTAAGCTAAAAGGACATTTGTGCTTTTTGAAGAGTTAAAAATTTTTTAGATGGTAAAATTTGAGGGTAGGAGCCGCATGCTGTTATGATTCATGAAGAAGAATTTTAGCATCAATCCGTATTTCCTGCTTGAAAGAAGGGGAGTCCACCTCTGTACCAGCCTCTCAAATAACATTTTGCAGAGGCATAAAACCCTTGTCTCTACGCTAAAAACTACCTTAAGAAGCCCACCAACGCCTTTAGTCAATCTCCACAGTAGACTGGACCTCCTGACCTACTATTTCAAACTAATAGCTTGACATTTTTCCGCTAGTGATGTGTTGTTTCTTGACATACATATTGTTACCCAGATTGAAGTGATACACTAACTGGTTTTTCTATACCCACCTTTTGATATGTATGGGTTTAGCTGGAATATATACAACAGTTAGACATTAACCCTTCTAGTGTTGCCACACTTATGGCACTGTCAAACTCCTCTCCAAAACAATCGTTGCTAACGGTTTATTTACGTCTTAAGGAAAAATTCTCTGTTGATTAAAAAAAAACAGTTTGTGTGCTCAAGCATTGCAAATTAGCTTTAGGCTCCAGGGGACATCCAAAATGGACTATGATATCTAGTACTTAGAGCAAAAATATTTGGTGAAAACAACTTCAATACAATTTTTTTAATCTGCTTCAGTAAAAGTGTTTAATGTTCGAAAATTGAGATATTTATTTAAAATTACTTGATAATCTTACAAATTTAAATATGTAATAAATAGTCTAAAATATTTTGTGAAAATGAATAATGCCATTAAATGACCCATATGAGACACAAAGTAAAACATTTGCGAGTATAAAAAGTAAAAATGTGTTGCCTTGGGTGGTTTAAGTTTCACTGATTTCATTTGCACACAGCTAGCAAGAGCCTTTAACATTAGTTAACGCCAAAAAATAAAAGAAATATTCTATGAGACTCTCATGATGTGGAATTTTAAATATACTATTTTATGATTTAGTTTTTATGATATTTTATGAATTTTTATTATAAAACATCTAGAAATCTCTAGAAAAATAGCTAACAATGTTATAGTAAAAGTCTGTTATTTCGCGAAAATGTTGGGTTTAATAGGTTTTCCATGTATTCTTTTATAACGTTACTTATTCACACGTATCCTCTTAAGTTCTTTTTATCTTTATAATTATATGATGAGTCACCCACCCACTTTGATAATCAAATTGAGTTAATTTCAAAAAACTATTGTATAATTCATCAACCTAATCTACAGGTGTACTTCTGAATTATTCACAGATGAATCAATAATTTATGTAATCCTTCAAAGTTCCTTATTATATCGTATGTCTTCAAAAATATCCAATACATCTTTTTGTAGAACTATAATTTCTTGCATAGTATGTAAAGTATAATTAAGCTACTGTTGCGTGTAATATTTATTGAAAAGTTTTAAAGTATAGCTTTGGTATATTTTTTAATAAATTAATACTTCACTACCTTATTTATTTCTTTATATCGAAGATGGAATTTGCATCCCTTATTGCGGAATTATGTTCAAATTCAGTTCGCCTGAATAAAAAGCTTCACGACTACAATACTTACGGAAACGGGAAGGTGACATTTGCATATCACTACCAGGACTCTTGCCATGTATAAAACATCACCTCTCGCTTGATACAAAATTACAACCGGAGTCATTGTTCAATTAAATGTCATAGTACAATATGTAAAACTATGACTGCGGTTTTATCTTATGCTGATTGAACTCTTACACGATACCAATTGTTTAACATAGAAGGTTTTTGAAAGGCCAATGTAGCAAATAAAAGAATACCTGAAAGACCTAGACAGTGTGAACCAGTTATTGATGCTGGATCTCTCTCAGAAGTGTATTTGGATGCCAATAAAATTATCTATCTCTTTCTTTAAACTTTCTTTGTGATTATGAAGGTTTTTGAAGTTAAGAGTGTTCTTCAGGCATTTATAATTTTTAACTGTAACAATAAACAGCGTCACTACATTTTAACAATTTAATGTCTTACTTAAGTGGATATCTAAGCAAACACGAACAAGAAAAGCTAGGATGAAGTTGTACCAAAAGCTCAAGTTCTCTCAAAAGATTTAAAAACTTTCAATAATTATTTGCTACTATTTACTGTATACAGTATTTAGGGATGTGTATAATTTTACACATATTAAACTGAATGAATGAAAAATTTCTTTATTGTTGTCAGTTTTACATTTTACATACCATAGATCTTAAACTAAACTCAACAATAAAGCCCGAGGTAACAAAATACCTGTTCGGGAATTACACTAGTACACAGAAAGAAACAGCAACTCGAAAAAAAGGACTGCAACTATTAATAATATGTTGCAAAGCAAAAATAGAAGGCATTTTCAAATGAATTATGTATTTGTCATCAACATTGATTCTGTTTCTAGATCCTAGTTTATAATATAATATTTACAAAAGTGAGGTTTCTGAACTGTTTCCACCCTATCACAATCTCAAGATATATCATACAGGACATACAGTCGTAAGCATCTTCAAGTTTCAGGGATGCATTAATACAAATCGATCACCTAATGTGTTTCGGAAATATAAATAATATACCAAAACATAATAACAAAAATAATTACAAAAATATATGTTCTTTATAACGATATTATATTACACAAGTATCTATTTAGCAAGCAGATTATGTATACAGTTTTATATTTAACTACTAGCTTTATTTACTTTCATTTAATAACATTCGGAAAATAACATGACAAGATGAACAAAACTAATAACAAAATAAAAAAAACACAGTAGCAGGCGTGGGACTGCCGATAGAAGTGAAAACGGAACTATTAAGTTGAGAGTAATTAAAACTATATGCAAAAATTATATGACATTTTTGATGTTTTATTTATTAGTTACATATGATGGGTTAAACAAATCATGAACAAAATATAAATACAAAGTGGTTGAAAAAATTATTAATATACAATTATCTTAACAATATCTTAATAAAAAAGTACTGTAAGTATTAAAGAATATTATTTTAATGAAAAAAAGTTCAATGCAATCATTATACTTGTTGTTGTAATTGCTCAATATTAATAGTTAGTTAAACATAGAATACAAGTGAGTAAACACCGAGTGAACAACAGTGAGTTGAACACCGTTGTAAATAATACAGTTATTGCTACGGATAAAGTATATAATTGCAATAACAATTAAACCCACAATATTTTTAAAACTAATAAATTAGTTAAATTAACTTGGTTCTTTCGTAAAGGTATTTTTATTGCACAATAAACTAATTTATTGAGTTAATACGGTATCAGTGAGCCAATGCGCCAACTACAGTTCCGGCAGAAACGTTCACTCATCACTTCATACGCTACTACAGGCTAAACTAAATTTCCAATAAAAAAATGATAAATTACAAAAAAAATATTCATCTATTTTCACACAACTTTCTCGCTGACAAATTTTGTCTGACCAAAAAAATAAAAAAAATCCTCGCTTACTACTTTTTTCTTGTCATTGTAAACGCTATGTAAAATGTAAACAATAATCAAAATTATTTCGAAATTTTTTTAATATTTGAAAATGTAACCAATAGATTGCCAATATTAAGAGATTTAATTTGACGCATCTTACAGACATGTACGACATTGGCTTCACTTTTAAAATCGCGAGAGGAAGCCGTAAAGGTCACTGATTTTCGCAGTCTGTTTTCATACTCCGCCGGGACAGTTTTAACACAGCGAGACTGACTTTTTCATGCAGGTTAGTAGTCCGCGGCCAAGTCTACGGTTAAAAAACACAGCGAGACTGACTTTTTCATGCAGGTTAGTATCATTAGCATGTCGGTGACGCGAACCGAGGATTTTACCCTCTACCAAAACGCTCAACGCGCCTAAAGAAGTTTTCACTTCAAAAACTTAAAAAATTAAATTTTGTTCTCACTTACCAGTATACCTGATATAAACTTCAATAACAAAACCTTTGAATTGACAACCAAACTGTATCCCGATCCTTTCATTTAAAAAAGACTTAAGTACGGAACTAATTCAAAAACTTGGAAATTTCTCGCACCTTAAAAATTTAGTTTGAGGTATTTGTGATGTATTACAACAATTTGTCTTTTATCTGTGACTGTTATGGGCACACGTGGCGCTGCTGTCGAGTATGATTAATTGCAGTACAGCAGATACCGCTCGTGAAACAACTAATATTACTACATTAAAACAATGAGCCTGTCATCATGAATTGAACGTAGTTACGGTGATAATTATTGATAAGTAACTGGAACGAAACATTGTAATAGTTACAAGGTCGTGTTATTGCTATCGTCTGTATTCTAAACCAAAATAGGTTTTATTTTGATATTGTACTTTAATTTTTAATTTGATGGGATTTTATCTCTACCGTCTGTGCTTCTGAGATTCTGGTGCATCATTGCAACTTTCAGGAAAGCACTTCCTAGTTAGAAATCTCTTTATATTTTAAGCGGTGGCAAACAAAAAGTTTTTATTAAAAGTAGAAATATTACATAAAGATATGCAATAAATGAACAAAACCAACTAAATATATATGCGATTTTCCTGAGAGATATAATATTAAAAAATAGTTACTTATTCACTTATTTTTAAAACTGTGTATTTATTGTGATCTTGAAGCTACACAAGATAGCTAAACTAGTATTAACAAACTTGAAAAATGGTATACTGTCGTTTTTGTTTAGAATCTTGTAATGTAACAAAATAATTTTTACAAACGTCTATGGCTTTATTACCAAAGCACAATTAATTTAGTTGAAGTGGTTCATATTCGTATTCTTTATCTCACATACTGAAACATTGTCGCTTCGTATTGAGTAATCATCAAATAAATACTTGTTAAAAAAGAAAATACAAATAGAAAACAGGTTACGTCCAATAAAACATTGAGCAACATGAAATACTCTTGGGTACAATATTAATTTAACGGTTCTAGCCGGTGGAAGATTTTCTGTATTTAATAATTTATTTAAACTTCTTATAGTGGAATGGCGAAGAATATACGCATCATAATGGAATGGGTAACGTTTTTGGATATGTTTACAGCAACTTTAAACTCTTTATTTTTCAGTTTAGTGATTATGGAACTTAATCGTGTTTTTAAAGAACTAAACCGTTCAAATAAGTCTACTCTTTATACTAGAAAGACTTTTAATATAATGACGTAAATGTAAACACTTTTATTGACGTATCTATGAATCATCACGATTACATCTCTGTACGCACTTTCAACTAATATTTATTAAACTAATTACAAATAAACATATGTACGGATAGATTTTTATTAAGATTGGAATGTACATACTACATGATATATTTTAACGTTTATCGGGGTTTTTTGTAAAGGATAGACGCCATGTGGCTAGATAGATTTCAGAAATAAACCATCGATAATTTTGGATATTATACTTTATATAGACCTATAAGGCGAACTGGGATTTCGGGCATGGGGGTGAAATGTTAATCATAGGATTGAAATTTTACCGTTTTTGTAAAAACATATACAGTTAATAACTTTTGAGGTTACTTATGTATGGTATAATTTATTTTTGGTGTTATAAAACATAACATGGTGCTATAAGAACCATGGCAAATAAAAGAGTTAAGGAAAAATACACTTGGAGATCGCACAAGTACGATGAGAAACAAAGGATGAGTCAGCCAGTCCGCATGATAGAGGTAACACGAACAATCTGTCAAGTAACTTGGATATGCGTTCAGTAGTATATCAATAGTCGTAGGCCCATAAACCCAATTACCAGAGGCTGATAACTTTTATTTTAAGAATCCTATAACGTGGTCAAGGTGCATAGAGGGATTTAAGCGTTTTAGAATCACTTCAGATTTGTACCTTCATAATCAGGAGAATAAATATTTCGACCGAATTAAAAATAAACGAAAGAGCTGGAACCACTTGCTATACGGGAAAAGGTATGGGTTAGAAATATGCGTACGTACTGTACTGTCTAAGCTAAAACATATCATCAATATTCGTATTGGTCACTCTGAGGAATGGGGTGAATTTAAGAAGAAATTGGTAGAACTTTATGTCTATGAGATGTGGAGCAAGACCTATGTAAGAACTTTGAGATATGAATAATTGTCAATGAATTGAGATCAAGAATCAGACTGATAACTACAAAGCTAGCTCAAAACACTACTAGAACTGTCAGAGAGTCTTGAGATATGTATAATTGTCAACGAATTGAGATCAAGAATCAGACAGATAACTACAAAGCTAGCTCAAAACACTACTAGAACTGTCAGAGAGTCTTGAGTTATGTATAATTGTCAATGAATTGAGATCAAGAATCAGACAGATAACTACAAAGCTAGCTCAAAACACTACTAGAACTGTCAGAGAGTCTTCAGGCTATCTCACTTCAACAATATAAGAAGAGGAAAGTAAGAAAAGAAAGATATGCTTTTTTACTTCCAGATGTTATTCGGTTCCATATATATTTCATGTATTGAAATGTTTATAAAATATACACATTTTCTAACTTTTTAAGTTGCTTATGTGTTCCATAAGTTATTGTTGGGTCCTTATCATATTACAAAATGTCGTAAATAACATATTATACAATATAACATAACATAAATATTATAAAATATCGCAGTAGATTATATTACTTGCGCTGAATTACTGAAAACAACCCACTTACAATTAACAAGTAATTCTACAAGAAACCTAAATCTAGAAGAATGTAAGTGACTTACAACGTTAGGTTTGATACTGAGGCTAATTGAAAAAAACATTCCAAGATACAAGTCAGATTTATACGCAAATTCAAATTCATGGTACGTTACTGTAATAATTTCAACTAAAATTGTCACCAAACAGCATTAATAAAATACTGGTTGTCAATTTTAGACTTTAACCGACTTAGGTGACTGCATGGGTTAGTTTCCTAGCGAAATATAATTTGTATACTTCGATCCGTAATGTCCTACAGTCGATATTACTTTACAAATTAATTATGGTTATTACAGAGTAAATGTATCGGTGGGTAAAAACCCGCGTATGATTGTTCGGGGCTATTTGAGCTAAGAAGGCATAGCTACAAAAAGCCGCTTTATTTAATACGATTTTGAACATCCCGGGAATTCTCAGATTTTATTGAGAATTTTCATTTTTATTCTGTAGAATGAATGATAAACTAAGATATATACTTATATATATAAATATACATATATATATATATATATATATATATATATATATATATAAGTAGATATGAATGTAAGGGTTCTAGCGCACTTTTGGGACAGTCAGAAAATCTATGTAAAATACTGTTCATTGAACCATAAACGAATCTATAAATCATGAACTAAAAATAAACGAATCTATAGCTGTTTGATTCTACTTTCTTAAGCTGAAACTTAGTGAAATATGCTTCGAATCAATCTCATATCTGCTTCGAATCTACGAAATTTCTGTTGTAAATATATTAAAATCTTAATGAAAAATCTTGGAAAAGTTAAAGAAAAAATTATTGAAAAAATAGTATAAAGAATTTAAATTGCCCCCTACAAACCAATATAGTAATAAAAGTACTATTTTGTCCTATAATTATACTATTTTTTAAAACATTTTAAGTCTTAGTTTACAGATTTTTCTATAATAAATAGAAGAATCTACAGCTGTTTCACCAGAAATTGTGCTGATTTCTGTCAAATTCAAGTAAAAATCATTACTTTTTCAAATTCATAGTTAAGAAATTTTCCCTATTTAAATGGAGAGGAAAAAGATATCCTGCCCGTACTGCAAAAAAGACATTTTCGAACATCATTTTACCCGACATTATAAGTCGAAAAATCATCTAAAAAACAAAGACATTTATGAAAAAGAACTAAATTATTTGAGGACTTGGGCTAAAGAAAATCAAATTGCCGATCACCAAAACATGTATAATATAGAAAAATTGCGTGAACTAAAGAAAAATTTTAAGGAAAGTAAAAAAGATCTCAATCTATTTAAAGATGAAAAAAATTCAATCAATCGCTGAGAAAATTGTCCATTGAAACAAACGATAAAACTAAGTCTGAAATGATCGAAGAAATTGACAAAACTCTTAATGAGAAACCTGAAAATATCATTGATGTAGAAGTTTTATCGTCAATACACGGTCTTTTCAAGCAATACATTTTAACAAATTTTAAACGATAATTCCATGTCAATTTACAAATACCTATCAATTATGAGGCCAGAAATTAAAAGTTTAATCGAAAAATTTCAAGAAAATGTTAAAAATATGAAAGGTTATATCTCTTTGGAATGTGAATACGAAAGAACTTTAGTGAACGGTGAAACACAAACGTGTCCAATGTACTTTACTATAAAAGCAGACGAAATCTTTGACATAAACGACTTTATTACTAAACAATTTAATAAATTAACACATCGAGAACAGACAAATCATCCAAATCGAGGTTCTGGATGGACATTAAAACGCTGTAAACAACTGATTTTGAGCCTTAATAAACACGAATTTATGAACGCAGGATCATATATCGATTTACCAAAGAAAATCAAAGATAAGAAAGCTTGTATAAATATCAAAAATAAAGATGATTATTGCTTTATTTATTCTATCCGATGTGCTATTGAAAAACCCGAAAGAGATTGCGAAAGATCAAAACAATATGAAAAATTTGTAAATGACGAGATATTTTCAGGTTTCGAGTATCCAATGTCTTTAAAAGATATACAATTATTTGAAAAACGAAGCAGTAAAGCAAAGTATAATTATCCGAAAATGTCTGTAAATGTCTATAGTTTTGATGAAAAACTCAATATTGTTCCGTTGCAAATTTCAGAAGTTTATGACGCCAAATTAGAAATCAATTTATTGTATGTAAAACAAGATGAAAAATCTCATTATGTTTTGATAACAGATTTAAACAAACTTGTATTTTCTCAGTTATCTAAGTGTAAAAATAAAAAATTTCTATGCAGAAGATGTTTAAGCCATTTCTACAAATCTGGAGATTTAACAGATCATTTAGAAAATTTGCAAGCAACACGAAGTTTGTAAGCCAATTATGCCGTTTCCAGGTCAAACAACAACATTTACTAATTATCAAAAGAAATTTTCTCATCCTTACGTTATTTATATGGATTTTGAAAGCATATTAGAGAAGATTCCCACATGCAAAAACAATCCGCAAAAGTCGACTACAACCAAGATTCAGAAGCACATTCCTTATGGTTTTACTCTATATTTAGTGTCAAATGTGACAAATCGCATGTACAAACCTATATGTTATAGAGCAAAAAATGAAGAAGATTTGCCAAATGTTCCTGCAAAATTGTTTGAAGAACTTAATAAATTATCGAAATACATAGCTAAAAAGTGTAATTCTAAGAATAAAATACCTATGAAATTGACTGAAGAAGAAGAAATTTCATACCAAAATGCAAACGTTTGTCATATTTGTGAATGTGAGGGTTTTGATAATCAAACAAGAAAAAAAGTACGAGATCATTGTCATTTAACAGGTAAATTTAGAGGTGCTGCTCATTTATCTTGTAACTTGAATCTCAAATTTCCTCAAAATATTCCCGTTTTCTGCCACAATATGTCAAATTACGATGCTCATTTGTACATAAAAGAATTGGCAAAACAGTATGGTAATGTTGATTTGATCGCAAACACCGATGAAAAATACATAAATTATTCAGTAAATTCAGGATATGGGTATGAGTTTGAAGATGATAAACCAAGAAAGTTCATCAAGTTTTCTTTCGTAGATACGTTCAGATTTATGGCATCGTCTATAGAAAAGTTAGCTAAAAACCTCAAAAAAGATGATTTCAAACATACAAATCATTTTATACAAGATGGTCTGAACGCAATTCTAGATAGACAACCAAATGACGAAGAAGAAATCTTTAAAATTCTATCTGGAAAAGGCATATTTCCTTACGAATTTATCGACAGTATTGAAAAACTTGATTACACAGAAGAATTGAGAATTCAAGATTTCTATTCACTTTTGACAGACGAGAGCATATCTGAGAAAGATTTTCAACACTACTTAAATGTATGGAACAAATTAAAAGTAAAAAATCTAGGAAATTACTCCGATCTCTATAACATTCAAGATGTTCTATTGCTCGCTGATATCTTTGAAAATTTTAGGAATATTTGTTTGAATTGCTATAAACTTGATCCAGCACACTATCTAACAGCTCCCAGTCTTGCATGGGATGCTATGTTAAAATTAACGAATATAGAATTACAATTAATTAGTGATTATAATATGTATTTGATGATCGAAAAAGGTATTCGCGGAGGCATTTCTCAATGTATTAAACGATATGTTAAAGCAAATAACAAATATTTGAAAGATTTTGATAAGACAAAACCTGAAAACTATCTGTTGTACGTCGATGCAAACAACCTTTATGGGTATGGACTTATGCAAAATTTACCATATAACGAAATCAAGTGGATAGATCCTAAAACGTATACAACAGCAGAATGGAAAGAAACAATTTTGGAACTCACTGGCGACGAAGATTATGGATATATTTTAGAAGTTGATCTTGAATATCCAACAAATTTGCATGAACATCACAAAGATTTACCTCTTGCTCCAGAACATTTTAAAAACAAACTTTGCACAACTCTTTTTAAACAAAACAGAATATGTTGTTCATTCTAGAAATTTGAAATTCTATCTAGAACAAGGTATGATTTTAAAACATGTGAATAGGGTTATTGCGTTTGATCAGAAACCTTTCATGAAAGAATATATCGATTTTAATACTAGTATGAGAACCAAAGCTACAAGTGACTTTGAGAAGGACTTTTACAAGTTAATGAACAACTCAGTTTTTTGGAAAATCTATGGAAAATGTGAGAAACAGATGTGATATTAGACTAGGAAACGAAGAATTTTCAATGAAACAAGCTAAGAAAACGAATTTCAAATGTTTCAATATCTTTGACGACAACTGTATAGCGAGTCACATGTACAAACAAAAGGTTAAATTTAACAAACCGATTTACATAGGATTTTCAGTTCTCGACCTCTCAAAATTGCTAATGTACGAGTTTTATTACAACAAATTAAAGAAGTTTGATCCAGATTTGAATCTGTGTTACATGGATACAGACAGTTATTTCTTAGAATTGAAACGAGATCCCTTTAAAATTATTAAAGAAAATATAGATGACTTTGATACAAGTGATTATCCAAAAGATCATGAATGTTTCACTACTAAAAATAAGAAAGTCATAGGAAAATTCAAAGACGAACTGAACGGCGAGATATTAGAAGAATTCTGTGGTTTAAGATCAAAGATGTACTCGTACAAATATCTAGACAAAAATCCAGTTAGGTGTAAAGGAATTAAGAGAAGCGTTGTAAATAAAACAATAAATATCGAAAACTTGAAGAAATGTTTGTTCGAAGATAAAGAAGAATTTAGGGAGATGACTGTAATAAAAAGCTATAAACATGAATTGTATACCATCACCATAAACAAGCTGGCACTGAACGCTAAAGATGATAAGAGAATCGTTCTAGAAAATAAGATCGATACAGTACCTTATGGCTATAAAAATGAAGCAAAATCTGATATATTAGACGAATTAAATAAACTTGGAAACTTTGAAAATTGAGAAATAACCGGAAGTGTTTACGAATATGAATTGAGAAAGTCAAAGCTGTAATTTTTTCTATATAAATGGAGTCTCAAAAGAAATGTACAATATGTCAAGAATTTAGACTTTTTGAAGAATTTTCTAAAAATAAGAATACCAAAGATGGATTATACTATTATTGTAAAGATTGTAATAAGAAATATAGAAAAGAATTATATGATAAAATGGAAAAATTAACTTTAGAAGAGAAAGAATGCACACGCTGTAAAATAGTTAAGAATATTTCTGAATTTAACAATTGGCATTATAGTAAAGATAAAAAACAAGCATATTGTAAAGAATGTATTAGAGAAATCTTTGCTGGACCAGTTCATTGCGTATGCGGAAGGGAAATTCAACAATTCTATAGTCTTAAAAGACATTTACAAACAAAATATCATAATTCGAGAGTTTAACATTTTCATCGTGTAATTTAGATATTCTATAAATCAGTCGAGATTCTGTCATATTTGTAGTAAAATGATTTCCGTTGTATAAAATATTTAAAGATTCTTTCATTTGGTTATACAGATTGATAGAATTTGGTTCGTCATCAATGAACAAAATCTCTAATTCAGGATAATTTATTTTTAGATGTTTTAATCGGTTTGGTATTTCTCGTTTCTGAGCTCTGATAACGTAATAAGGCCATTCCCACATGTGATTCTTCTTAATTAATACAAAAACATGGTGTTTTTTCTTATCAAAATCTTTACATACCATATCTCTCTTCATTAATTCCATTCGCAATTCTTGATTCTCTATTTTCAAGGATTTCATTTGACCTGAAATTTGTAACTGTTTTATTTCATCTTTTAACTGCTTATTTTCGTTTTCAAGTTTGTACTCGCCATATTTTCTAATACTCGGTAAAACTTCTTCTAAAACCCAATTTTGAAACGTTTCTGCAATCTTCATTTTAGATTTCAGTATTAAAGAATATATGCCTGGTTCATTGATGAAAATAGTGTCTGGATGTAATTTTTGTAAGAGTCGCGATTCGATACCCTTGTCAGAATCTATGTTTTCAAAGCTTTTTTTGTATTTTTCTTTAATATGATCTATGATAGCTTGTCTCGTATTTTTAAATTCCAATATTTCTGCAACATCTTTAGCCTTAAACCAAAATTCATTATTTTCGTCAACAATTGTAAAGATATGTTTGCTTTTAAATCTAAGTTGATTGTTGAGTAGGTCTACAACTGACTCCATTTAGATAGAAAATAAATTTAACTAGTAATTTTTATTTTGAGAATGAAGGCCAGATTCATTAACGAAAACAGTGTTATTTTGGAAGTTTGAAGGTAAGCTATTTATAGCCCCCCTTATATTTTGATTAAAATAGAAGTTTTTATCATCTTCGTCAACGTTTATTCTGATCGTTTGCATAGTATTTTCATATTCTAGAATTTTTGCTACGTCTTTAGCCTTAAACCAGATCACATTGTTTTCGTCAACAATCGTAAAGATATGTTTGTTATTGAATATAAGTTGATTATTGAGTAGGTCTACAACTGACTCCATTTAGATAGAAAAAATTTAACAAGCAATTTTTTATTTTGAGTATAAAGTCCAGATTCATTAACGAAAAACAGTGTTATTTTGAAAGTTTAAAGGTAGTCTATTCAATAGACCCCCTTGATTTATGTCTTTAAACATTGATTTATCATCATCAACGTTTAATATTATTGCTTGTCTCGTGTTTTCATATTCTAAAATTTTTGTAAGAGCGTCGAATCGACGCCCCTTGTCAGAATCTATGTTTTCAAAGCTTTTTTTGTATTTTTCTTTAACATTGTCTTTAATTCGTATTTTTTGTGAATATTTGTGAGGTGGCCCTCGAGGGCTACCTTATCTTTTAGATAAAAGTATTGGTATTTATCATCATTATCAACTCGTTTTGAAAGTTTGAAGGTAAGAACGATTCGTTCCCCCTTGATTCATCATTCTTTCGACAATCTTAAATATATTGTTGTTTTACTCTCATTATTTATTAAATTTCCCTCAAAGTCTTGTATAGTTTAGAACGATTTTTTGAATTCTTTTAATATTTTTTCTAATTGGAATATAATCGATTTCATTCGGTTTTTCACTAATTTTTGATCCATAAGCAACATTTGGGAAAAATGTGTACAAAATTTCAGATTCTTTGTGTAAATGTTCGGTATGATTTTCAAAACTAGGTTCAACGAGATTACAATGTACTTCAATTACATCGAACGGTCTAAATTTTGGCGTTTTTATTTCCTAAATATACCTGATTTGGCTCAATAGTTTCTTGAACAAAACCCTAACAAATCTACAATAATTGCTGAAAACATTATTCTTACTGGTGATTTTATTTGAATTTTATTAGAGAGATAATTTTTTTGCATTTCAAACTTGTTTTCGTCAAAGTTTAAAGATTTATCTGATTGTTTGAATGTTTTTAGATAATTTTTAAGGGAATTTTTTATTTGATCGAAAGTATAATATCCTTTGTTTAAACCATAATATTTTGTTATGTTCTTCTCACTAAATCCTATACAATAAGGAGAACTTTCACTAATATTTATTACAAAATTGTCAGAATTAAAAACCGCTTAAACCGATGAAATAATTTGATTCTTCCTCTAAGTGTATAGGATGTTCCAAGTTTAAAACTAATTTAGAGCTTTCTGAAGTCAACTTGAACAGCTTCATTTTCGCAAGCGTTTGCTTCAAGATGAAAATCTTCTATTTAAATGGAGAAATTTTTAAAGCAAAAAGATCAGATAAAACTTCAAACGTTTGAAGAAAATAAGAAAGATCAACCAATCAGATTGTTAATTGTTGGTTCAAGTGGATGTGGAAAAACAACTTTATTATTGAATTTTATCTACAATAGGTTGATTCCTTATTCCAATTTGTATGTTTTTAGTAAATCTTTAGAACAAGACGCCTATAAAAAATTACAAGAAAGATTTGAAAATATTTGAGAAGAACTTAAGTAAGAAAATATCACATTTTTATAATGCTTCTGAGGACATAGTTTCCGTTAAGCGAATGTAAACCCAATTCGTTAATCGTTTTTGATGATTGTATTTTGGAAAATCAGGACGTTATTAAGGAATATTTCGTAATGTCTCGTCACAAAAATATCTCTTGTATCTATCTTTCTCAATGCTTTTCAAAGGTTGATAAACAAGTTATAAGAAATAATTTGAATATGTTGTGTGTTTTTAAGCAAGACGATCACTATTCGAGAAAAATTTACAACAATTATGTGGGATCTGATATCAGTTTTAACCACTTTAATGAATTATGTGATAAAATTTGGAAAGAAGACTACGGATTTTTAACTATTAATCTAACTTTGAAGCCTAAAAATGGTAAATATTTGAATAAATTTTCCAATATAAACGTGTGATAATCTAGTTGTTTTCATGTTTTTTACGTTCACGTTTACGTTTCGTGTTCTCGTTTTTACGTTCATGTTTCACGTTCATGTTTCACGTTCACGTTTTACGTTCCACGTTTCGTGTTCTCGTTTCGTGTTCACGTTTCCACGTTCCACGTTCACGTTTTTACGTTCCGTGTTCTCGTTTTCGTGTTCACGTTTCCACGTTCCACGTTTTACGTTTCCACGTTTCGTGTTCTCGTTTCGTGTTCACGTTTTCCACGTTCCACGTTCACGTTTTACGTTCCGTGTTCTCGTTTCGTGTTCACGTTTTCCACGTTCCACGTTCACGTTTTACGTTTCCGTGTTCACGTTTCGTGTTCTCGTTTTCACGTTTCGTGTTCTCGTTTTCACGTTTCGTGTTCACGTTTCCACGTTCCACGTTTACGTTTCCACGTTCCACGTTCGTGTTTTCACGTTCCACGTTCACGTTTTACGTTCCGTGTTCACGTTTCGTGTTCACGTTTTACGTTCCACGTTTAAAATTTTCCTAAATAAATGGCGAACGTAACTTCAGAAGAAGCAAAAAAACTTGATCAAATAGAAAAGAAATTAATCAAAGAATTTAAAGAACAGATTCGAATTGATGAAAAAGAACAAGAATTTATTCAAAAAATTAATCAACCTGTAACATTTGCAATAAAAAATGTTGAGGGCAAAATTGAAAATGTTTTAAGCGATAATCAAAATTTGATGAATTTGGTTCCAGTTGTACGACAATTTGCCGATATTTCGATACCAGAATCTGAGTTTGAATTGCCAAAATTACCATCTTCAACACCATTTAGACCTCGAATCATTGAAGACTCTACCATAGTTGAACCAATAAGTCCTGGAACAACGGATATAATAATTGGTGAAATTGGTAAAAAATTTCTTCCTAGAGCAAAGGATGATAAATTTGGTTTGTATTGGGACAGAAAAAAGAAAAGTTTTTATGATTGGAAATTTGCCCGTGAATTTTGAGCATAATGATATCATTATTAATGAAAAAACATATGAAGGAACTCAAGGTTTATGGAGATTATTAACAGGCACTGATGTTCCAAAAGACGGTTTATATTCTGAAGAAGACTTGAAAAAGTATACTGAAATTTTATGGAAATCTGATTCAATTTACAAAAATAATGATCCATCAACTAAGAAACCAAAGTCAAGTAAAGGTAAAAAATATCTCAATTTGATTAAACCAATTTGGGAAAAAAGAATCGAAGGATCAGGTGTGAGAAAATACAGTGATAATAAGATTGAATACAGATATATCGACGATTTGACAAAACTCGATGGAATTATCAATTATATTTATGCTCAAGAGAAGGCTGGAAACAACAATTTTTTGAACGAAAAGAAAGCGATTAAAGATTTTATTTCGAAACAAACTTGATGAAATGATTGAAAAACCTGATGGAATTAAATATTTAAAACGAGTTTTGCCGGCAATAAGTTCATCTATGATTGAGGGTAGTGGACTTTTGAATGATTTTATCAACAATTTACCTTTTGAATTACACGTACCAACTTATCAGTATCTGGGGCCTGGCACAAAACTCGAAAAAAGACTAAAAAGAGGAGATCCTGGTATAAATAAATTAGATAAAGCTGCTATGGAACACGATATTTTTTATGCAAAACATAGAGACACAAATTCCAGACATATCGCAGATAAAGTTTTGCAAGATAAGGCAATGGATAGATTTTTATCAAAAGATGCTAGTTTAGGTGAAAGATTTGTTGCGCTTCCAACAGCTGGAGCAATGTTTTTTGAAGAGAAAAACTAGGAATGGGAATCGAAGAGAACTTGAAATTTTAACTATATAAATGGAGGTGAACGTAAACTTCAGCAAAAATCAGAAAGAAAAAATAAAATCCGCTTTTAAGAAGAAAATACCCGTTAGTATTCAATTTAAAATAGATCAACTAAAAATGGCGAAGATAAGATATTTTTAACAAATAGACAATACAATAAACTCGAAAAACATAAGAAAAACAATAAAGGAACCAGAATAGAATTTTCTTATAATCAGTTGAAAGAACTTAAAAATGGTGGACTTTTGAAAGATTTATTAGATTTTGGAGAAAATATTCCAGTTGTTAAAAATGTTGTTCCTTATGTTCGTAAAGCTGCTCCAATCGTTAAAAAAGATGTGATTCCTATTGTTCGAAACATTTTAAATTGGTTAGATAAAGAGTTGGAAGATGTTACAGGATCTGGATTAGATGAAAAAACTTTGAATTACGTGAAAACAAACATCGGAAAAAAAATTTGAACCCTTAACATTCGGAGAATTGGAAGAAATCTGTAAAAATATTAAACATTTTAGAGGAATCTTCATGAGAGATACATTACCTGAAAAAGTTAAGAAATTTGAATGTGGAATTGTGAATTTAGACTCGATTATGGGAAGTGGAACGCATTGGATTTGTTATTATAAAAATGATAAGAATGCATGTTATTTTGATTCGTATGGAAGAATTGAGGACAAACCACCTATAGAATTGATTAAATATTTGAAAAAATCAAGCGTCTACTACAATGATTCTCAGATTCAAGACTATAAAGATCCCCCAATTTGTGGTCATTTATGTGTTTTTGTTTTGAATGAACTGAGTAATGGTAAAGATTTTAAAGAAGTTGTTAACAAATTATTGCTTAATAAATATGGATTCACAAAATATTTTTGACGTATTTGGAACACAAATTATTCAAAATGTAGATAATAGTTTGAATTTTGATAGTTTGAGAAATGAGTTTGATAACAAGTTAGAAAATGTATTACAAAACCTTCCAGATTCAGATACGTTTGCTGTCGAGATTGAAGATTTTAAAGCAGAATATGATAACAAACTTGTAAATTTCATGAGTTCAAATGAAGTTGCTGATAAAATAAAAACATTGGAAAAAGAAGTTGATGATGGTGTAAACAAATTATTTACCAATTTAATGTCTCATATCGAAAAAGCTGATAAAATTACTGAAGCGATCAAAGTTGAAAAGAATTATGTTAGTTTGGCTAATAAAAAAAAGAATTGTCGGTGTTCGACCTGGTATTGACAAACATGATGTTGTTGTTAAAGAACAAATTTTAAAACCTCTAAAATTATCAGAAAACATCGATATTGTTGATTTACATGATCCGAATGTTAAAAATGCCTTAGATTTTAAAGGAAAAAGAATTAGCGGTGTTAGTAAAGGAATTAATCCATTTGATGTTGTTGTAATGATTCAATTAGAAGATCCTATTAAAATGTTTAATGAACTAAAACAAAATTATGAGAATCATAAACAGCATGTTAAAGATTTTACAACAGAAGTCTATGACAAGTTAGAAGCCAGAAATAGAAGATCAGTAGACGATGTTGGTGAAATTAATGAAAAACTTACTAATTTTAAAGAGTCTTTTGATAAGTTTAGTTTAGATGCTACGAAAACTTTTGAGAATATTGGTCATAAATTTGTTGAATACAATGATTCTTATGCTGTCAAATTTCAAAAATTAGAAAAAAAACTTAATAATATGGAGGAAGATCTTACTGAAATAGGTATTCGCGTAGGGTTTTATGCACGATAAGTTTTCCCTAAATAAATGGCGCTCATATATTGTGTGAGGTGTAAGGCAAAAACTGCAACAAATGATATAAAATACTATGCAAACATCAATGGAGTTAAAAGAGTTTCTGGAAAATGTGCTGAATGTAACGCAAAAAAGAGCCAATTTATAAAAACTTGAAATTTTTTCCTAATAAATAGAGATGGCGGGACATTACAGTGCTTTCGATCTTTTTATCATGCAACACGAAAGAGATTTGAAAAAAGAACATTGGGATGACATTTCTCAAAAATATGAATTATCCGAAGATATGATGAGATTATACGTAAACAAATTGAATTGGTATAACATTGCAAAATATCAAAATCTGTCCCCAGAGTTCATTCAAGAAAATATACATTATCAATTAAAAGATCATATGTCTGTTCTTTGTCTCTATCAACACTTGAGTATAAAATGTTTGGAATGAAAATAAAGATACAGTTGATTGGAACAATATTATAGATAGCGGTTACTATCCTGTGCAAATTTTATTGAAATATGTGACCGAGATCGCAAAATTTAAGGAAGAGAATCCCGAATATGACGAAGTAGATCATTAAAAATGACTAAAATTTATATCTTTTCTTATAAAAACGTACATTAGATCGATGAAAAAATGATATCTTTCTTATACATGATGTTTAAAATTTCTCTTATTAAATGGCGGACTACAGAAAATATGCTAGTGATATTGAAAGGGCGGAGTTTAAAAATTTCTATCCAATTAGTAAACAACATTTGAATGAACCGAATAAAAGAACTGAGTTTAATACTGATTTTGGAGATAACTTTTGCTCGTCTAACTTCCAGTTTTATATTTCTGGAACTTTAAACAAAACAAGATGGTCAAGCATATCTTGGAACTGATAATGTTAGATTAATCGATAATTTTATACCGTTTTTATTTTTCTAAGATTGAAGTAAGAAAACACAATAAATTGATAGAAGAAGTCGAAAACTGTGGCCAATTAAGCACGATTAAAGGAACTATTTCGTATTCAAAAAGTGATGTATTTTCAAACAGTTTTGAATCAACTTTTAAATTTGGACAATTTGAAGCGGTCGGTGATTTAGCACATTTCGGCTTAGGATTCTTTGAAAAATGTAAATTTTCCAATCTATAAAGGTGGATTTTACATTAGTTTCATAAGAGCTGAAGACGATGATGTGATTCTGAAGACTGCAACTGGAAATGTTTATGCCTGTTGATGGCAAAATTACAATTAACGAGTTTTTCATTAGAGTTCCGATGATTGATTACAAAAACCACGAGTAAAATTCAGTTGATTGATGAAATTATAAAATCTCAAAACATCACGTTTAATTTTCTAGATTGGCAATGTATTGAGCAAAAAGGTATTTCCGGAACAACTTATTCGTTCGATATCACAAATATTTATAGAAATATCTTCAATCCCAAGTTCGTTATCATTGGTTTTCAAACAGATAGACAGAATAATCAAGAAAAAAATCCTTCAAAGTTTGATAGTTTGAATGTAAAAAATATCAGAGTAAAATTGAAATGGTTCTTATTATCCAGATGAATTACAAAATTTAAACATTTCCGGTGGTCTTTTCAGAATCATGTATCAGATGTATCAAGATTTTAAGAAAGTTTACTACAAAAATATGGAAATGTATTACAACCCCAAAGAATTTATAGCAAATAGACCCATTTATGTCATTGATACAACAAAGAGTTTGACAAATATTTCTAGTTCAAAGAACGATATAATTATCAATATGGATTTTCAAAATGCTGTTACAAACGCGATTTGTTATGTGGTTGTGGTTTCTGAGAAATTTTTATCATATGACGTGATTAAGAACGATATTAGAGAAATTCAGTAGTTAATGATGTTCATATTATTCTCTTTCATTCCTTCTAATATTTCAAAAATATACTCTTTCGCCACTGAAAAATCCCGATTTCCTCCCGTAATAATCTTTATAATCGTACACATAATATCCTAAATAGTTATACAATAGAATGAAATTATTTCTATTTATCTCGGTAGTTGAAATATAAACATAAACATTTGCGCTGAAAAATTTATATCTCGGCAGACTTAGTTCCATAGCTTTCCATTTATTCTTTTTGTAAAAATGGAAGAGTATAATGCCAACTGTTACAAGTGTTATAATAGAGGAGAAATTATTGATAAAAGATTAGTTTGTAGAGATTGTAATTTAATTTTGTACGAAAGACCTAAGCCTAAGAAATTTCCGAAATAAATTAACATATTTGAATAATCTGCTTATGAAATTACAATACGGAGACAAGAAGCAAACAAAATTTGTTACAGAATTTAGAAAACAGAATAAAAATTTTTACTTATCTCTTGGAACCATTGACAAAATTATTTTCCTTTTCAAAGAATACATTAGGTTTGTAGGTTTAAATACACACGTTTATTATGAAAAGATATTACCTGTATTTTTTCATTATCTGGATGTTGAATTTGTTTATGATTTTGAACCAGAAATCCTCGATGATTTTATAGTACATTTGGAGAAATTAAACGAAGAACGTCTTGAAAAGAATGCGGTTTTACTCACATTCTCCCCGACTTCTCGATTGATTGTTAGCAAATTTCATTATTTCCGTTTATAGATTTTTTATTAAGATTTCTGGATTTTTTCATTAAAATAGCTTAAGAAATTAGAAGCCTACAATGAACAGTAAAAACAGCTATAGATTCGGTTATTTTCCATTCGTGATTTCTCAGATTTGTTTTATGGTTCAATGGACAGTATTTTACATTGATTTTCTGTCTGTCCCAAAAGTGCGCTAGAACCCTTATATTCATATCTACTTATATATATATATATCTCAGTCGAGAACATAAAATATGTATTCAGTACTCT